>NC_084482.1:174024872-174319872 GCF_030035675.1 Rhineura floridana | reverse complement strand
AAAGATGTACATGTCTATATTTCTTCTTGGCTTTGCTAAAGGTTTTTAGATCATGGTACCTTCACAGCAACAGTTTTCTTTTCTTTTAAAAGTGCAGACACGTTGAAAATGACAAATAATCATATATGCACACTGTTATAATTGTACCTGCCTTAAGAAGTCCAAGCTTTCTATGAGACCTGTTGCTAATACTAGTACCACTGAATGATCTCATCTTTCATTCTGGCTAAATTCCAACATATAATTTCATTAACCCAGGTACTGCAGGTGATAAAACTCATTTTTCCCTAAAGAGAGAGCTAAAAAGTACCAGTTATACATTTATGAAGTACCAGCAATCAAAATTATGGATTTTCTAAAAGGTTTTTAACTACTTTTATTGAAAGGAAAATCGCTGTCTCAGACTTTTGTGACACTATTGCTAATAATAAATTTTACCATTTAGACATAGCAATAATGTGGGAGATGGTGTCAATAAAAAGTATGAAACAAAGATGATCCTTGTCTCTTAAGTAATGCTTTCTGATTAAACACCGGAAATTAAAAGTGGGAAACAAACTAAGCACCTAAATCACATGTGATTATCAAAGCCAATAGGTTTAGTTCCAAGTGTACACAGCATGCAGCAAATATTCTCAGTGTATCAAGAGATGAGCATTTCATAGCTATTTGTTCACTTGGAAAACTGACCAAAAGAACTAAAAAATGACAATGAATAAAGTCTCTTTTATCTACTTATAAAAAAGATGCAGTGTAACAATATTTGTAATAGTACAGTATTTTTGGGTCACTTCACTAAAACGTTTTCTTCAATATTATATCCATCACTAGAGGGCAGTGTGGTATTTAGGCCACTCTGACCTTTTAAAGTGATGTTACTATTGGAAAGGTCTTGAACTTCCGTACAATGTCAGAGTGGTTAGTAAGGATGCTGTAAAAACCTGTGGCATTCAAATCTGAGCTCCAACTTAGACATCTGACAATCTGAGGAATAAACTGTTTTTTTTTTCATCTGTTAAGAGTCAAGGTATATTCACACTGAACTGATTTCATAATTGTTTTTGGTCATCCTGTTAGGTCATTTACAGTGGATTAATGCCATACAACACCTTTCGCCACCCATCTTTTAAATGTATGTTTGAAAAAGTGAACTGGCAAGAGCCATGTGTTTGAATTTTAAACCCATATATTTCTTCAGCAGGCCTTCCTCCCCTTCTGACATTGGACTGATTTTTCCAGAAGTCTGTTTCGTTAACTCTGGAGGTAACTTCAGCTGTAAAACTTTCTGACATGCAAATAATAGCAATTAATGCATTTGAAACAATTTATGATTTCCGGCCTTCCTTCAACATGTATTAGCATATACCTGATCTCTTTAATGTGCACTTTTTCTTCCTCCAAACCACAAGCATAGTTGCTGGAATTTCATGTGGAAGTGCTTAAGGGGTTGAAAGTTAACACCTTTGTGAGCTGAGCAGCCTCACAGTTGCTGCTAAACAAAAGCCTCTTTTAGAAGCTTTCCTGAAATGTTTGCTTAACATGTTCCAAGTAGTTTTAGGCAAGCAACTAAAGTAAACAAGATGTTACCATGATAAAAACACTTGTGAAAACATTGCAGAGTAAGTTTCTTTCACACAAGCGCTCCTTAGTTTTATTGAAAGTTAAATTCATATGAAGATTACCAGCATGCCTCCATTACTGACAAAAAACTAAGTTTTAAAATATATTCAAATAAAATATGTTATTGCTCCTAGCAAACATTCCAGGATCAAAAGCACACACACTTGCACACAAAGACTAAGCAGGTTACTGTAGCAAACGTTATTTGCTCTTGCGAGACACTAACTTGATTTAGAGAATGCATGTCAACAAAGTAAACAATATTGGACAAAACCCATGGGGTTTTTGCAGTGTCAATTTTGGTAGTCTCTGTCAATTCACATTCAGAAACTATAGGTAAAGTACCTGTTATGGATGGGGCTGCTCTCCCTCTGAAGGAGAGGTCTGCAGCTTAGGGAATTCATTTTTCTCACTAGAGGCCCAAGTATCCTCTATGGCTAGGACTGCCTTTTACCAGCTTTGTCTGATTCATCAGCTATGGACATTCCTGGACAGGGATAGTCTGACCACTGCAGTCCATGTGCTGTTAACCTCAAGGCTGGATTATTGCAATGGACTCTATGTGGGACTGTCCTTAGGCCTGTTTTGGAAGCTTCAGCTGGTGTAAAATGCAGCAGCCAGATTGTTCATGAGGGCACATGGCCATGAACATGTGACACCACTGCTAAAACATCTGTACTGGCTTCCCATCTGTTACCAAGCCAGGTTCAAGGCCTTTGTATTAATTTACAAAGCCCTGAACAACTCAGGTCCAGGATATCGTAGGGACTGCCTGAACCCTTACATCCCAGCTTGATCACTGAGATCATCTGCAGGGCAAGGTTGGTCATCCCCCAAGTTGGCAAGCCTCATTTAACATCGACATGAAATTGAGCATTCAGTGTCATTGGCCCAGTTCTCTGGAATGCTATGCCAACAGATCCAGCAAGTGCCTTCTGATTTAACCTTTAAAAGCCTGCTGAAAACCTTCCTGTTCTGCCAGACCTAAGCAGGCAATTAGGAAGATGTATTTTTGTAGAAGGTGACCTCTGTTTTTACTGTATTTTTAATAGCTTTTGTTGTATGCTTTTTATTTATTCTAAAGCCCTTTGACTTTTAAAAATGAAATAATGGTATACAAATATGTTCATAAATAAATAAATAAATATAACAGGGTCTACCATTATCATGAATAGAGTTTGCCCTTAAAGGTAGATGGGTATATGTGAAATGTTAGTAGGTATACCATCAGTCACTACAGGGAGAAACAAATGTTTCCTGGCATCCAGAATAAGTTGCCTGTCTTTGTTCTACTCAGATCACTAACTACATCTTCTTTCATCAGGAAAGAAACTTCAACACCACTACATTTCTCACTCTGCCAGACTTTACACATTTTGTTGGAAAGATCTTACATTGTGCTGTTCTTTGTATCACTTTCAATTCAATTTTTTTTCTCAGTTCAGACATGTGGTTTGTCAATGGTCTGTGAATTCAAATATAATGGCACTATAATAGCCTCAGGTACAAGCTATGATTTGGAAACCAGTTTCAAATCGTAGTTTAATATCCTCGTTTGACAGTCCTTAAAAACCACGGCTGGTAGCTAGCACAGGTTCAGACAGCAAGCCATAGTTCAGCATTATGTCTGAACTGCAAAACGCTAGCAGTTTCCCAAAATGGGCAAGGTGTGTACTTGGGGAGAAATACTGGTGTAAGGTTTAGAAATAATGGAAAATAACTAAAAAACTAAAACAGTTACTTCAAGGTATCCAAGAACTCCCTGAATAATAAGTCCAATAAGCAGTGACCCACATGGGGTCCTAATCAGGTGACTGGGAGAAAAAAATGTCCCTGAAAAAAGGTATAATATTTCCTGGGATATCCTGTGCTCACAGCAAATTCAGCAATCTGCTTTCTAGAGCAGCCTTCCCTAATCTGGCTCTCCCCAGATCCTTTGGACTACAACTCCCATTGTTTCTGTCAACTATCCATGCTGGCTGGGGCTAATGAGAATTATAGTCCAAAAGATATCAAGAGCATCCGGTTAGGGAAGGTTGTTCTACAGCAGTAGTTCCCAAACTCCCCCCCCCCCCCGAACGGACCACTTGAAAATTGCCAGTGGTCTTGCAGGACCACTTAATGATTTTTCTGCCTATTTTAGCAATTTTAATATACTATGCTAGATTCTGTATGATTTTTAATTGTATTTTTATCGCTTCTCTTGTTTCTTATATTGCATTTTATGGTATTACAACTAGAATTTGAATTCTTAGTTATACTATAAAATACAAGTTAAGAAATAAAAATAGTAACAAAAACACAATTAAAAATCTGTATGAATATTTAATGCAGACATACTGCAGACAACCTGAATGAAGCTCACAGACCACAATTTAGGAATCCCTGATCTAGCAGACTTGCTCACTTTATCGTTGACCAACTTGAGAAGGCAGTATATAGAAGTTATAAATAAATAAGAAACAGATACATCCTGCATTGATTCCACTGTCCTGCTCTGCTACATGGGCAGAGACCAGCCTGAGCCTTTGAGGCATATAGATTGTAGGAATCCTAAACACTGTATGTGCTTACCCAAATACCCCAGAACTCAGTAACTGTTGACAATGCACGCACATGAAGGTTCTATGTATGCGTCAGAAATGTGTGCACCTCATCTGTCCTTATGTACATATGACTTTTCAATTATCTGTGTGTCCAAGAACAGTATCTACCTGTAATAGAAAGGCAATTAAGTGGCTCCTCTACAGGGCACTCCTTCCTTCTCATTCTATATGGATAAGATATATATTTGAGACAGAACATACAAAATCTCCGTGCTGCCTTGTTTTCTGCTGCAAAGAACGAGGCCATTCTATCACAGCAGTAAAACTGGGCTTGTTTTTGTTTTTATGTTACCCGAGTAATAGAGGCAATGCAGGGTGCGTTGGTTTCATTAGATTTAGCAGAATCACATGCTGGTAGCAGTTAGCTCTAACTGATGGTACAACTGCATGACAACCAGTGGCTGACTGCCTAAAGGAGTGGGGTGAAGTGTGTGGGGGGAGAAAACACAGCAAACACTTGGGTAAAACTGCAACTTATTTTGAAGAGAAATAGGGAAATGAATGAGTACAATAGACTATGTTATCTGCTGATACCGATAAGCATCCTCCTGTTAACTGTGAGTGAAAGACAACTAGGATTGTTATTTGAATGGTATTTATCTTTGATAGTGTTCCTCACCTTAGGAACACAACTTCAGAATGATTACAGAAGTGAGTGTAAAATCCTCCTTTTCATTTCAAGGACTTATATTCCTTTCTCAGAAGGTATAAAACAAAAACTGAAACTCCTAAGAATAATATTTGTAGATCTCAAAGCCTTCTCCCCTCACCAAGTCTCAAAATGATGGCATCACTATACAACATTAGTTAGTATGAATATTCTTGTAATTCTATCCAAAGGTCCTCCGGATATCAAGTTTAATTAAAAGTAAACTAAAATGTTTAATTGTAAATGTGTGGTGTGTGTGATCGAATACACACCATACATTTAAAGCACATGGCTTCCTCCAAAGAATTCTGTGGGTTACCTCTCACAGAACTACAATTCCCAGTACCCTTAACAAACTACAGTTCCCAGGATTCTTTGGAGGAAGTCACATGATTTAATGAATGGTGTGTACACAGCCTTTGTGTGTATCTTTCCTTTCAAGTGCATTAAAAAAGAAATGCTGCTTTGAAAAGTGCTTTATACCATGAGATGAGTGCATATGTAATAGCGTAACAAAGCTAGCATGTGATAGGCAGGAATGTCAAGGACAACATGCTGTCAAACTGTAAGCTGTACACCAAGACAAACCTACCAGAAAGTCTGCTATCCCCTCCCTTGTAGTGACACTCAAAGACCAGATTCTATAAACACTGCTCATACTGATTAACGGTTTAGTGTGTAAGCAGAAAAACCAGAAAAGAAATATTTATTGTAATAAACTCTGATTTGAGTAAATAAGTAAAGTGAATTTCAAACCTGGAAAGCCAGAACTTTAAACTAAAAAACCCTCTACATGCATCCTTTGAAAATCCACACAGGGCTCAGAAGATGTGCTCTGTGATGGAGATCTGTATCAGGGCCATTATATAAACAGCAACGCTCAGGACAGATTCACTAGCAGATTTGTGAAATGAGGAAGTCTAAAACAATACTTTTGAGGTATGATCTAAAGGAATGGCTCTGAATTGAGCTAATTAGTCAAGGAAACAGTTTACATCAATGGTTATTTTGAGTTTTTATGTTATGATTTTAATGTAAAGGGTACTTGTTTAATGGTGACATTTTTGTAACCAGCTCTGACACCATTAGGTGAAGGGTTGGCTGGAAGTACACATAATAAAATATTGGTTTATGAAATTGTAATGTTATATGCTGTAAGATGCCATTGAGTGGTGTTCTTACACTAGAATGGTGGGATATAACTGTTTTTTTAATTAAAAAAAACAGCCTGGGATGTTTCATACGCTCTCCAATAAACAAGTTCCCTATAAATGTGCACTTGATTCTTCAATGTAGGAGAACCACAAGCAAGAAAAAATCCCACTGTGTACATGATTTAATGTGCAACACAGAGAACAAACACACATGAATGATTCCCATGATCCTTTATGATGTGTGTGATGCAGAGAATGCACCACACTGTACATTTGTATGCTGCTCCACAGCACAAAGTTCACTGGATGGCTTGCAATAACCTATATCTATATCTACTTATGGCATCTGGTCAGCATAACCTGATCAGCAGTAGACTATAGCCCAATGTTACATCCAATGAGTTTACTGGAGCAGGGCCAGAGGCCCCATATCAATTCTATATGCTTTGAGGTAAGTATCTATGAAACTAGCTTCTAAGAAATGCTGTAGGATACCAATATATATATATACTTAAAATGACAATGGCAAGTACAGAGATACAAAAATAGAATACTAGTAGAGCTACTAGTGTACAAATTAATTTACACTACTCTTATGTACTGGGATTCCTGCATGTACAGTGCCAACTAGTCAGTAAGCATATAAAACTATTTTTCTTTGGCAGTGGGGAGAGGTCTGCATCAAGCTACAAGGGCTTGATATATAATAATTATATTATAATTATAATTTAATTTTAGTAGTGTTCACTTTGCTCATTAGTTACTTGTATGACTCAGTTAATTACGCATGAAATTTTTGCTGGTCAATATTCAATAAAAGCAGAGTAAAATTCCAAAATCAAGTAAGTAAAGAGGTTATAGATTCTGTTGCTTCAGCTTCTATGTTAGATCTCATGTTTGGTAAAATATATATATATGCAATGACGAAAATCCAAAAGCTACCAGATGTGATCTACACATGCAGCAGACCTGAACCCAATAGTTGTGCGGGATGAGATCCTTTGACAGTCACCCTTAAATGTCCTTCTGTACAGGTTTCACTGAGGACAATAGAACTTGCATATTATGTGTATTTTCAATAGAGACCTTTAACAGGAAGCCACTGACAGCAGGAGACATTTCAGCTCATCCTAAAGCAGATTCATGCTTAATATAATATGAAATGTCAAAAAAATATTCTTACTTTAGAAAAGACTGGAAATCTTCACATACTGCTTCACAGCCTGGCCATTTGCATACTCCGTGCCCATACAGTGGGTGGCTATGAGAGTGCTCTTCGTGGGATAAACTGAGGGAATGAAGAAAAGTGGGAAAGCATTAAAGTGTGATGCTTTTAATGAAATTAACTTGCTATAGTGTGGAAAGTGAAATATATAGGTATAATACATAAATGAAATGAAATATCCAGGAACAGACACATTATTTTGTTTCATGAAGCCTTCCTTTTAGTTCTACAACAGAACAGTCACAAACTTGAAGGGATTATAGCAAGCAGGTTATGTGCGTCTGATTAATTAAAAGGTTTGTAAAGAACACAGGAAGTGAGTGTTGGGAACATTTGACAGCATAGCTTGATGTCTTTGATATAAAAAGTGTTTGAAAATTGCATATTTACAACAGATGGAAAACTAACCTTGCAGTTTGCATCTAGCAATTCAACATCTTAAATAATTTTGAGGATTACAGGTGCTCCAAATTTCTATGTAAGACAAAACCCAAACTACCCCCCCCTTGTGTTACCGCATCTTTATCTCTATAGTGACAGCCTTGTAGGCTTTTTTCTTATTCTGATGATGCCTTCTTTGCAGCTTTGTTGATATTTTATAGCAAAAAGCTAATGATTTCCAACTATAAAAATTATTTAACAAGGAACCTAACCAAACATTTCGGTCATTTCGTTGGGTTATAAGGCATCATTGACTTTTTACTACAATACCACTGTTTCCTATAACACAAAAACAGGGTTTATAAAAGGGGGGGAAGCACCTTTTCAAATATGAAAGGGTTAAACATCTAGCAGGATCCCAATCAATACGTAATGATTTGGCTGCACTGATCCAAGTCATAAGATGCTTTGATCCAGGCCATGTGGTGCTCAGGAAATGTATCTGTTGCATTAACTAATGAACCATGTTCTGAAATATCTTTATTCAACATCTGCATGAAAACATCTTAAGCAAAGAAATTATTTGTGACAATTTCCATAACCTTAAATGACTTCTATAAACATGAAATGTCAGTTATCTTAAAGGATTTACTTTTTTGCCCACATTCACATTTTAAGTTTTTTTAGTTATTATTTTAGTGTTCACCTGAATCTCTTGCAAGTTACAAGCTCAAAAACAAAAGGATGCACAAGAAAAGACCTGCATGTGGCCTGTCAGGTATTAATTACAAGTAGGGTTTGGAAAAATATGATTTTTTTCATTCATAGTCAGTGCTTATGAATATGCTACAAATCAATGTAGACCTTTATTTCATTATTGCTTTGGGAGAACAACAAAAATAGCAATTTGGTATTTTTACTGGGTTGAATTATTTATTTATTCATATCGCATCTTTCCTTCAGTATAAGGAACCCCAAGGTGGCTTAACAAAATAGACATGCATATATGTGCGTGCATGTATCTATACACACAATACCAATAAACCACTATAAAATCACCAACAAAATTCCATAAGGTACAGAGCAACCAACAGAGCAGAAGATCAATAAAACAAAAGATTTAAGAACTCTTCAACCAAATGCCTGGTGAAATATTTGTGTGTTTTTTTACTTATTTCTTAAAGCTACCCACTGTGGAAGCCAATCATATTTCCCCAGGAAGGGAGTTCCAGAGTCAGGGCAGCCGCTCTGGAATATGCTCTGTCTCATGTCGGCCCTCTGAGCAGCTCATGAGGATGGGACCATGAGCATGACCTCTCCATTGGACCTCGAAGCACATGGTGTACAGTATAGGGAAGGGATGGAGAACCTGTGGCCCTCCAGATGCTGCTGCATGATAATTCCCATCATCCATGATCACTGGCCATGGTGGCTGAGGCTGACAGTCCAACAACTTCTGGAAGTTCCCCAAACTCCCTGGTATAGGGAGAGGTGTTCTTTTATGTACCTAGTCTCTTTCCAGGTAGTTTAAGGCTGTATATGCTAATAGGGAGCCCTTGAACTGGGCCCATAAACCTACAGGCAGCTAGTACAGAGCCTCAAGAACTGGTGTTACTTAATCCCTCCAAGCCACCTCTGACAGCAACCTGGAGCAGCATTCTGCACCAGTTTTAGTTTGTGGACAATCTTCAGGAAAGTCCAATGTAGAGCATGTTGCAGTAATCTATCTGGGATCTTACTAGAGTAATGGTCACTGAGACTGGGCTATTTTGGTCCAGGAACAGCCATAGCTGGCACACCAGTCATAGAGCATTCTGCTGGAACCTTATCCACGGTGCCCTAAATATAAGCCTTATATTGTTTGCCTTTTACATTACAATATAAGGTATGATATCAAGTGAAAGTTGTGCTGGGTACCAAATATCACCACTAAGAATGAACACCTTTATAGAAAATCTTCCAAAATAGAAATTTCCCAGCACTCTTTTTTTCCATGGAAAATTCTCCATTTCATAAGTCTAATAGTAACAATGAATGGACACCTATTGTAGATACAATATTAGGGAAGCTTGGCCATTTTAAAGTTTTATTTGTATTTAGTAAACAAAGCTTGAAATAAGTAGAGTCTAGGGCATCAGAAAATTTCCCAACTCAGATTACCCTATGCATAGGAAAAATTTCCAGTCAGTTTTTCAGAAAACCTGCATCACGAGAAACAGATAAAAAGATGCAGCACCTATGACTTTTTCAATTGCACAGATTAATCTCTTTAGTAGGAAACAAGTATACTTTATACCACAAGTATACAGACCAGAAAGTATCAGCTTCCTTTGCACATGGCAAAGCAAACCCTTACTCCACTCTACAACATGAATTCATTAGTGAGGCAGGCGGAAGTTGCATATCTCCCCCAGCAACAGGAATCAAAAAGCCAACAATGGTTTATGGGTCAAAACAGGCCACAACTTTATTGATTGCAGCAAGTAAGCGGGGTGTGGTTGGAATGACAGTAGGGCAAAGATCTGCTTTCATTCTGGTAGCTCACACTGAGAGAATGCTGAGTCAGGCCAACAAGCCGCTGGGAATCAGCCTTGGGAGTTGGCCAGCATTAGCCCCTGGCCAGGCACAAGACAATCACCTGTGATTCTGCTGGCCAATGGAGGAGGGTAGCAAGCTGGATGAGGCCCGGCTCCTCCTGAGCTTGGGGTGTGGCCAGTAAATACCCCACTTGTCCCCTTTATGTGGTCCCCTTTATGTTTGATCCTGCCCAATGCCATTTCTGTCTCAAGTTGTAACAGAAGCAAATGAACACCTAACAATTGTACAGCAATCATTGAGGAATAGGGAAAAAAAACCCTGCTCCACCAAGAGCCAATTTGATTGAGACAAAAAATTCCTATCTGGTCCCATCAACCAGCAACCCTGTTAGAAATAGCTCAATGACACACTAAAATCAAGAGAGGGAGGGAGGGAACACTGGTGAGAGAAGAGGCCAGTGTCAGGCAGGCCAAGGCCTTTTATAGGCCAGGGCCTGCCCCCATCCCCTATGCAGCACTCACAGGATCGCCCAAGATTATCAGTGATCCCATGAGAGCTGATATGGATGGGAGGATGACTCCCTTCTTCCTGATGCTGCCAGGGGCTGCGTACCACCCCACAAATGCATCCTGTGCTGAGGGTGCAAAGCTGCTTTCATCAATACTTAACATTCCAATAATGGACAGCTCATCACTGAATTATTGCAGAAGCATAATTGCCTGCATTGTTGGTGAAACATTGTGGCAACACCATTTTATTTGTGGTTATTGGACTGCCACAGACACTGGTGTGATTTACCCAAATATCACGTAACAGGTTATCTTAGGTTTCAGCTATCACTTGTTCACAATGCTCCCTCAAACACTCATTTTAATCCTCCCAGTGCACACACAAAACTTCCACTGTAGGTGCAGAGTGTCAAAATATAAAACCTTCATGTTGCTGTTTTATGTATATGTTTATATAGCACCATAAACATACATAGTGATTTACAAGGTAAAGTGGAGAAGTCCTTCCTCCGAAGGATATAATGTACAATTTGACACAGGAGAAACAACAGAGGAAGAAAGGCAAGGTAAAAGAGGAAGGGTGTGCCAATATTATCATGTATGTACTTGAGCTTAGTTAGGGTTTGGGGACTATCCTGTGTAGTTTGTTAGCTTTGGAGTACTGGAGAAGCATTCTGGCAGTCAGTGTGGTGTAGTGGAAAGAAGGCTAGGATGAGCAGCATGCAAATCCTTACTCTGCCATGAAGCTAATTCAGTACTGTTGGGTCAACCACAGTAATTCAGCTTAATCTTCACAGTGCTGTGAGGAGAAATGTGGAGGGAGGGAAAGAAAACATATGCTCCTCCCAAAACTCTTTGGAAGGCAAAAATATAAGTGATAAATATAGATGGGCAAACAGAACCTCCATATCCACATCTACTGTTTTGGCTATTGCAAAGATGACATGAATCAGGATGTTGGAGGTAGGAGGGAGGCTAGAGATGTAAAATATCTGGAAATTTTGAAGCCATGGAAAAAACCCAGTTTATTTCTGGATTCTTTTCAGAAAAAAATGGAAATTTTTGGGAAAATTTAAAAGATGCAATATTAGCACTTTTTACAGATATGAAGCCCCACTTACCTGCGCAGCATGGATAAGCGGGGCATAGTTGTGAGGAGGGAGCGATGCTGCCGCAGCCATCTTGGTTAAGGGCAACGTTGTGTGTTGCAGCGTTATGTGTGCGTGACATGCGGCAGGGAGAGGAGGGACCATGGGCCTATTTAAGGCCAGGCCGCCCCTCCTACCTCCTCTTTCAGCGAGCGATGAGAGGACGATGAGGGACATAGCAGAGAAAGCTGCAGGACAGTCGGCGTTGGTTGGGCCTATTAGGCCTAATTTGTTACCCCCAGAGGGGGTTTTGGGAGCCCCAACAGCTGTGGGTGGTAGCGTTGCGGCGTGGCTGCGACTGGGGCAGGCCTTGTAAAGGGGCCTGACCAGCAGGCCTCGTAGTGGGGCCTAGCAGCAGCACGTCCAATACCCCCCCCAGCAGTTGTGGAGGGGTTGACTGAGGCTTTTTATTGAGCAGCACGACGTTAGTGCTGCTGCTGGTTAAAAGAAAGACACCGGAAGTTTAAAAATAAATGAGACTATACTGGATATACATTTCCCCCCCAGAATTTTTCCGTTTTCCCCCCGGGCTTTCACATCTCTAGGGGAGGCTGCATCTGATGAATATCTTGAAGTAGTAACATACAATACTCTGTTGTTGTTTTTAAACCCAACAGAAATGGATCTCTGAAAAGAGGGCTGTTGAACCAACTATCTCTGTGCTTTCAAGGAACAGATAGGTCTCTGAGTGTGGATGTCACAATAAACTCTGATTTATTGTAACAGAAGTGAGCCTACCTCCCCTCTGGGCTACCACATTTGCCCATCCTCCTCTGGCGGAGTTGCAAGGGGGAGATCATAAGCTTTCACTTCTCATTTAGTACAGTTTACTTCACATTGGAACCATCAACTGTAAATTAATCTTATGTTGCTGAAACAAGCCAGCTTCATAAAGTATGGTTTGAAGTTGGCTTGTTTCAAACAAATCATATTTAAGATTAAGCACAGTTTCTCCAGTTTGCACAACACAACAAGCTGTGGTTAAATTAAAATGGAAACAAAAGCTTCTGTATTCCTCCTAAGGACTGCACCACAGAAGGAGCACAGGGAAGGCTAGGCTTGTTATCATGAGAAACCATTATGGCACCCAAAGTCTGTCAAAGTCTTAATATCAAAATATGAATCTGCTAATGTCATACCCGAGAACGTTTGTTTATGAGTAGTCCTGCCATGAATAAAGCATCTTTCAATAAATTGTTTCTAGACTGTTAGGCTCAGTAAAGGAAATAAAGTTATAGCCTTAAAAACAGATCAGCTTTCAACAGCACTAGTTCCCTTACTCAGTGGACAATTCAGCTCAGAGTGAAGACGGAAGGTCCATTTTAGGACAAGCTTTGATGGGTGGAATTTACAGCTGATCTTATATCACACCAGCTGTTTTTAAACTGAGTGATTTAAGGCAGTGTTTTGTTGTCTTGTTATTAACTGATTTTAAAAGAAGAGTGAAAAATCAGGCACTGATGTTAGCAGCCCATTAAGATCAATGAAAAATGTGCAGCTATGTCAATACTTCTTGTTTCAGTATCTAGCAGACTTCACAAACATTTTCAATCACAACCAACAAAGCACAAAAATCACAGAAAGTGCAATAAGGAACGGATAGTCTCTACAATTGAGATGTTTTGCAATTCAGAACTCAAGCCATGCATTCCAAAACTATGCTTTATGTTTCTTGGGCTATTTCTGTCAAATACCGACAGTGTTATTTTTTTTATTCATACCCACAATGAAAGTTCATGTTAAATATTATAACAAAGCCAAGATTCTCATGTTATTTATATAACTTAGATAAAATATAGGAAAGAGAGGGAGGGAAGAATTGAAAAATTACTAACAGCACCTATCAGAAGTCCAGATGTAAAATCAAGTGAGCTAGCAATAACTGGATTCATAGCTACATTCCGTACAGTATACCGATAATAAATGGGAACCTACAGCCAAGGTTACTGCCCCACATTGCTAATAGCAGCATGATGTTAGCAATTTTTTTACACTGTGGAAATCACTGAAGAGTGGAAGCTTTAACCCAGAGCTTGGAAAAGTTACTTTTTTGAACTACAACTCCCATCAGCCCCAGCCAGCATGGCGCTGGCTGGGGCTGATGGGAGTTGTAGTTCAAAAAAGTAACTTTTCCAAGCTCTGCTTTAACCTCCCCCCTCCTGAAATTCTGATGCTGCCCCTGCACTGCTGAGCAGTGCAGGAATAGTGGTCTTTTCTCCATTGGCCAGCTGAGGAGGGCCACTAGTTGCCCAAAGCATGCTATAATAAAATCTGAATTATATTTTGGCAAAGATGGCCAAGAAAAGATTTCTATTTCTTCAAAGAAACATTGTAAATTATCAATATAATGGGAGGGCATATGGTTCTTTTAGTGCTGATTCATGCTTTATGTACACTATATGTCTCACAGTGAGCATTAAGTGAGAAGGGAAGACACATTTTTCAAGGCAAGAGGACCAGGAAACTGTACTTGCCCGTAGCTTTTTGGCACTTGACAAGGTATTTCAAAATACGAGTGTTCTCTTTACACTTTTATGGCATACATGGAGATAAATGTGGAAAGCATGTCAGTTGCAAAAGTATGAAAGAGTTTGTCCTTATTTAGGAAAAGTTGTTTGTTTCTATAAAAAAATACTGGCAACCTGCATCCACACAGACAATGCCTTATTTTAAAGAGACATGCCAGATATAAGATACCCACACAATGGGTGATGTGAAAAAACATGTCTACCCTCATTGGTAAGAGTGAAACTGCACTTACTCAGATAAGGACAGGAGGAAGGGGGATGAGTAAAGACTTGGCAGAACAGAAAGTTACTGAGTTATCTGCACATCCAAGTTTGAGCATGTCACAGTTTAAATTTTCTGATTGGGTTTAATGGGTCACGTTGGGTGTGTTTGCAAAAGCAGATATAAGGCAGAGCACTGTAGAGGCGGGCAGCTTGTTGTTTTCTTTCTCTAACACTTCAGCTCCTTACTATAGTAAGTAATAAAGACAGCTGTATTGACTTTCAACCTGCTTCTCGCCTTGTTCCTTGTCAAAGAACCGAGTCTGTGGAAAGTTTTCCACATCATGAGGATCTTGAAGGTCTAGAAGAAGTAAAATACTGCTGTTATAGAACAATTCTAAATTAACAGAGAACTGTATATGAAGTTACAGTACGGATTCCTGAAGATAAACCAGTTGACAGGAATGGTAGACATGCTGCTGAGCCATATCATCTTCACTCTTAATATCTGGAAAATACGCACCCACCTCTGGGACATAATTTCTTGCACTGTCTAACACTGGGAAGGAGGGACATTTGGTAGTTTGGTTCCTGGCCCAAACAAGACTTGGAGGGGTGCTCAGCTCCCCTAATTGCTGTTTATTAGGTGAGTCACTATTCAGAGCTACAATTTGAGAGAGAGACAATGTGCGCGTGAGTGCCTGAGGTTGGTGAAATTATTTATTTTGAAATCAATATTATTATTATTATTAAATTTTATTTATACCCCGCCTTTAGGCCAAAGGCCCTCAAGGCGGCTTATAAGAAAAATAAACACAGGTATAAAAATACAATAAAAGCAATACAATTTACAAAAAATAATTTAAATATCAAACAACAAATATACTGGTTGAGATGCAGGGGCACATTCACATATAATGGAATACATTTTTCCTCTACATGAAGAGTAACCCTGGTTAGGAAAACTTACATGAAAGCAGCCCTGAATCTCTAAAGAAAACGAGTATCAAACCAAAAAAAACCCTACCGAGAACAGCTCTCTATATCCCATATCGAGGCAGTAAGAGCATATGCATAGTTTTAAGTGCACTCATGCTCTACAAATTGCAATGAGACATAGATAAGAGGTAGACTCCTAGCAAGCTGCTCAGAGATTTAGAGATTAGCACTATCCTCCTGAATGGATGACTGTAGGGCTACTAGGAGTGAGGGGAAATGCTGGAGTACTTCTTGGTCAGAAGGCAAGTCCATGTTCTCTGTCAGCTGAAACTTCTGAAAAGTTTTCCCAAGGACAGCACTACACAGTATGTATTATAGTAGCCTACCCCTGAGGTTACTGAAGGCATAGCTATTCAAGTACACACACAATAGCAAACCACACTTTTCAGCATGCATGATAGCATGGCCTATACATTTTCTAAACTGAAACTGTGTTATAAGTGCACTTCTGCTCTGAAGTGACTAAAAGAGATGGCATTGTTAGGTTCCATCTTTACTGCATGCCAGCAACTTGCAGTGTGTGCTCATTTATCAAGAATAAAAAGATTCATTTTCCCTTCAACAGCTAGCATAGAATTAAAAAATCCTGAACTCTGTTCTTACTAGACATATCAATAAAAATATTGTTCTAAAATCATAAAGGCCTAACTATACTTTTAGACAGACCTTTATAATGCCACCCTAACCTTCTGTTTCTATTAATGGTTACCCTAATGTAATCCTATGATCTTCAAGGGGGTTGCAGGAGTATAGCCAAAAGGATTTAGAAATGTGGTCAGAATTTTTTGAAATTCTGTTGTTGGCACAAATTAATCCAAATCTATTTCAAAAGCAACACACTGACAAGTACTGTACTCAAGAAGTCCCTCTATCTTCAAAAATGCAACACTGAATGTTGACTGTGTGATAAGATCATACTCTTACAGTGCAGTCTGCTCAGTAGTAATTCCACTGAGTTCACCAACCACAGAGGGTGGGACAACTCCTCCCCCGGAGAGGGGGTGAAAGGCTTCAAAGGAGCCTGCCTGTCAAGTCCAGTGAAAGGAGTCATCCTTATCAGAGAATGTCCTCTATCATCATCATGTAAATTGAATATTCCACACTAAACTAACCAATCAAGTAAAAACCAAGTGGATCATGATAAGAGATGTACAGACAGGTCCAGGGACAAGCACAGATACTAAAATGGGTGCAAAGGGCAAGGTGAGTTTTACTAGATAAGTTTTTTATTTCTTCCTTTCTTTACACAGAATACATTTCTGGCAGGCATGGCTACTAGAAGAATTACTAACCCTCCCCCCTCTCAACATAGGAAGTTTACGTAGGAGGGTTTACTGGATGCATGGATCTTCGAACAGTAAGTGTAGGGCACCCAAGTGTCTTCTTGAGTAAGATTTATTCTTGGCTTTAGCTTGTGGCTACTGAGTAGGGACTTTAACCACAGGCCTGGGTTTGGACAACACGCCAAACCTTGGCTTTTCTTAGCACAGCATGAGAGTAAAACTGACTGAGGAGGAGCAAACTAACTATGAGCGCTCTCTGGGAGCTCACAAATTTGTGCAGTCCTAGTAAGCTATAGTTTGGTTTACTATGACATGCAAACAAGGGCAGAAATGGAACTAGGTGAATGACAAAGTTACATCTTCATAATTAATGATAGTTAATGGTGGTGGTGGTAATAATAATAATAATAATAATAGTAATAGTAATAATAATAATAATAATACATACCATGGAATTACAAATAAGTGGGTGCTTGTAAGACTTTATTTTATTTTATTTATTTTTATTTATTGTACTTTTAGACCGCCCTTTAGCGACAAGCTCTCAGGGCGGTGTATAACAGAATAAAACCACATTAAATACAGATGAGTGTGGGTACAATACAACTATAAAAACATTTTAAAAGCAAGGTTAAGACAAAGATAAAATAAAATTACAATTAAAATTAAAATGCCAAGGCAAAGAGGTAGGTCTTTACCTGGCGCCGAAAAGATAACAAAGAAGGCGCCAGGCGTATCTCGTCAGGGAGGGCGTTCCATAATTCGGGGGCCACCACTGAGAAGGCCCTAGATCTCGTTATTGATCTCTGGGCCTCCCTATGAGTTGGGACCCGGAGAAGGGCCTTCGACGTCAAGCGTAGCGAATGGGTAGGTACATAGCGGGAGAGGCGTTCCATCAGGTATTGCGGTCCAATGCCGTTAAGGGCTTTATAGGTAAGAACCAACACTTTGAATCTGGCCCGGAAACATATTGGTAGCCAGTGCAGTTGGGCCAGGACAGGTGTTATATGATCAGATTAAGACTTAATTAATTGATTGATTGATTGATTGATTGATTCTTCCCAGCAGGAATCCAGGGTGGCATTCCCTATGTTTGTATCATCAGCAAGATAAGAGACATATTTTTGGAAAGGGACAGAAGCAGATAGGTGGCTCCAAGGGCTCTTGTTCATTCCACCTCCTCAAGACTCATTTTAAGAGGGCATTAGAACGTGGAAGGCTGAACATATAAAGAATAGGACCAGGGACTTTAAACAAACTTTGGGACAATGCTGGACAGGAACTTACAGATTTGCTTAGTGCAAGGATCCAGGACTACAATGCATTCGTCTCTGTGGATATATAATTGGACACTTCACAGAGGTTTTGCATCTGAAAAGAACCATCTCACAGATATATTTACTTTGTGTTTAGCACATCTCACATACCAAGGAGTTGCTTCTTGGTAAACACCTGCATGCTTCCAAATAGATAACCCCCCCTTAACTGTTATGGTGTTCACTACCTGAATATGCTGAGCACAGAGGAAACATGCTGTGTAAAGGTGTGCAGCATCTCAAAATATTGTTTGCTAGATGTGTTGAAAAGGCCAGTAAGAATATTAATCTAATTTTCAAGGCTGTGCTAAGCTTATGTACTGTTTGCTTACAGAGGCTCAGTTACGGGGTTATTTGAAACAGTTTAAAGACAGCAAGCTTGAACAATCTGCCAAGGAATAGATGGCGCAATGCCTTGTATGCCTCTCATCTGCTCTTTGTTGAAATGCATTCCTTTCTTGCCCATTATCCTCATCATCTCATTTTCTTTCCTCTTTCTCGTTCTAAAATCATGTTTAATTAGAGGATTTCACATCCCATCATGATATCACATTCATGCAGAGTCCCTGCCACTAGAATGATGGTAATTTAAGTCTAGTGATTGTCAGCTTTGTTCTTCTGAAGAGGCTGAGCCCATTGCTATTATTGGCACACACTATTTAGGTGGACGACATTAACTTATGGAGTTTCAAATTGAAGCCACAAAGAAACTTTGTACTTTTCTAGGATGACCACTGCACTGTAAATATTGCATATCATCCAGCTAAACTCAATGATAATCTCAACTGCCATTTGCTTCGTTAGGGCTAGGATTTCACTGAGATTAATACAAATCACAACACAGCAGTCCTTGGTGTCCTGTGTCTGGAAAACATAGAGCTTGTTAACATAAACTAAGAGATGTGCAGCACAGAAACAGATTTATGTAAATATGCCAAATAATAATTTTTTATAAATGTTTTGTGTTATGTTTGCGTTGATATATAATAAAAATTCTTGAAAGTAAAATAAATTTGTATAAACTCCCACTGCAACTAGATTCTAATCCTATGTCCTTAAGAATAGGCAATGATTGAGGGTCAAAGTACATGACATCACATAGGTTAAGGGTCTCACAGAATTCTTATTCCAGCGAGTTCACTAAAACAAAAAGTATTCAATCATTATTGCTTTCTAATGAATGATGATGATGATGTGATTTTTCTGGCTCCAGGCAATACACAGCATGTCTCCAGACTATCACTATTTTGTGGGAGGGATTCAATGCACAATTAAAATAGATTAAAACACTGTCACCCTAGTATAACAAATACACTTTTTTTTTTTTTTAAAAGGACTTTATGCAGTCAGGAAAGAGAAGGGGAAATGCAATTAAAAGTGAGGGATGAACAAATGATTAACAGGAAAGACATGTCAACACCATGCAACCAAATCAGGCTGAATGCTCAATAAACAAATCAACTGGAGGATCCCACAGTCTGTTGTGCTTAAGCCCCGCTGACATCAAGGGAACAAGTTACCAGTAATTAATTAAGCTACATTCCATTGGGGCTTAAACTAACTTTCTCTGAAAAGAGCTTCCTTGCTGTAACATGCAATAAGCAACCGACAAGCAGATTTCAATCATCAGGAAATTTCTTAGTATGGCAGCAAAAGAATATTGTAACACTCCACAAGTTAATCATCAATAGACGTACAATCTCCTATAAAGAATTAACCACCTTCATGGAAGGATTCCATTCACCGATTTTCCAACTTTTTCAAGACATATTGTAACTCAACTTGACCATCCTAAGGATTAGTCAATATTCAAGACTAGGGTAAAAAGTCAGTATTCAGAAGCTGATTACCAAAATAATTGCTTTATTATCTGAATATAAACAACTAGATCAAGCCCAGATATCCTTTAAGAAGAAATGAAATAAGGATTCAGAGCTACCAGTTCAAGAACAAGAATGGTCCTGGATATTCAACAACATTCCATCAAACCTAAAAGAAAACTGCTTTACATCATTTACCAAATGGTATCTTACCCTAAAGAAGTTCAGCAAAATTTACAATAGCTCTGATCTCTGTTGGAAGGGTAACATAACGGGTCTCTCTCTCCTCCCACAATCTGCTTGGCCTTGAAAGCACCGAAGCAAAACTTGAGCGTTAGTGGATGGCTCCAAAGAATTGTGGAATGATCTTCCTGATGAGGCACGCCTGGCGCCAACATTACTATCCTTTCGGGGCCAGGTTAAACCTTTCCTCTTCTCCCAGGCATTTTAGCATTTTAGTATTTTAATATGTTTTGTCTGTTTTAAACTGTTTAAAATTTTGAAATTTTGGATGTTGTTTTAAATTGTTTAAATATGTGTTTTAATTGTAGATGGAAGTTTTAGTTTGTGCACCGCCCAGAGAGCTTCGGCTATGGGGCAGTATAGAAATTTAATAAAATAAATAAAAAATAAAAAAATAAATGTAACACAGCTCTGTTTAGTAGAACATGAACAATGTATTTATTTATTAGATTTATATACCACCCCATAGCCAAAGCTCTCTGGGCAGTTCACAAAAATTAAAACATTGAACATTAAAAACAAATATACAACTTTAAAAACCATACAAAGTTTTAAACCATGACGCACAGATAAACCAGGTAAAAGACCTGGAATCAGAGCTCAGCTAGAATGCCTGGGAGAAAAGGAAAGTCTTGATCTGGCGCTGAGAAGATAACAATGTTGGCGCCAGGCAAACTTCATCGGGGAGATCATTATGAGTCCATCGATTAATTTAAATTCCAACACCAATTTTAAATATGGATTCCATTTAATTGTATTGCATTCTTTCCTTCTCTGAACATTTCAACTTTTATTTCAGTTTGGAACCTAGGCTCCGGTATGCAGAGCACATTAGAAATACTTTGACAGGCAGAATTTAAGACCCAACATTTTCGACTCATTTCATTGCTAACTAATGAGAACAATTTCTCCTTCCTTCTCTTTTTAATGTCTCTTCATGTACTTACATACGATCATCATAGCTTCCCATAGCCTCTATTTTCCTAGACTCTAGATGTTTAATTCCCTTTAATCTTCGCTTATAGCCTATTCCCTTCAAACCCTTTATCATTCTAGCTGCTCACCTTGGTATTTACACCATTTTTAAAAAATCCCATTTTTTTCTCAGCATTCAAACGGGCGTCACTGGTGTTCTATATTTTATAATGGGAAGTACAACTTTAAAAATGTACAAGAAGCTGATTAACACCAATATCATATTAGCCTTTTTAAAAACATGGCACTATGATTTCTCATCTTGCCTCCTCATACAGTTACTTCTTCCAAGCTGATGTTTCATTTTATGCATGTATTTTGATTTTCAACTTCCTATCAGAATCACATTCTACTTATCCTTGTTAAATCTCGTTTTATTCCTGCCTGCATAGTTCTCTAATTTATTCAGCCAAAGTTGGATTGATTCAGTATCTTAGGATCACTTGATTCTAATTAAACTAACATTTTGCCTATTTTTCTTACTGATCTTTAACACAGAAATGCCTTATGCTCTTGAATATATGATTCATTTTGAGGACAAAAAAAAAAAAGCAAAAGCAAAACTCTGGCCCTTGTTCAACAGGATTCTTTTAAAAAGGAAAAAGAAAACATATGCCTAACTTGAAGCAAATGAGTAATCCTATTAAATTATGTTGTATATATAGGTCTGAACGTAAGCACCTGCTTGTATATTGAATTGAACTGAAAAACTGCACAAAATTGTTACATATACAAGATTTTCTACTGCAGCTTAAAGGTCCCAATTCTGGCAACACTTCAGAGGGCAACAGCAGCAGCATTAAAAGAGATAAAAATGTCTGTATGCCTATGCACTGAATAGTTGAATGGGTAGCAATCCCCGAAGTGCAGCCACCATACAAAATCTATTCTCTTTCAGACAGGATTCATGCAACAACCCCATCCAGGTCCCATTAGAAAAGAATGGAAGTGGTGCAGCAGGAATGTTTGGTGGACTCTTGTTGTTGTTATGTGCCTTCAAACTGATTATGACTTATGGCAACCCTATGAATCAGCAACCTCCAATAGCATCTGTCGTGAACCACCCTGTTCAGATCTTGCAAGTTCAGGTCTGTGGCTTCTTTTATGGAATCAATCCATCTCTTGTTTGGCCTTCCTTTTTTTCTACTCCCTTCCGGTTTTCCTAGCATTATTTTCTTTTCTAGTGAATCATGTCTTCTCATTATGTGTCCAAAGTATGATAACCTCAGTGTCATCATTTTAGCTTCTAGTGAGAGTTCTTGTTTAATTTGTTCTAACACCCAATTATTTGTCTTTTTCACAGTCCATGGTATGCACAAAGCTCTCCTCCAACACCACATTTCAAATAAGTTGGTGGATGGTACTCACAATTAAGAAGAAATTAATGATATTGTTCTATTCACAGAAGTCCTACCATTTTCTGACAACAGCTATCACATCAGCACAGGAATGAGACACTCTTTTTTTATTTTGTTCCTCTCCTGCTACATAACTGGTCTTTGCTCCCCATCTCTTCATAAGTGGAACACAAAAGGAATGAGGAGAAAAATTATAGCAAAGCAACTCCACCTAAGCAGGTGTATGACATGCTTTCCTTCATCTGCATGTTATAAAAAGCAATCAGATTCCTTAGGACACAAGAGTCTGTTTCTTCAGAAAACCAGCTGAATCATGCAGGTAGTGTAAATATCATATGCTATTGCAGGTGCTGTGCTCTCTATTTGTTTGTGTTTATCTAAACAGCATAACAAACAATCATGCAAACATGGAACAACATTTGGCATGATAATGGTAATGTGGAATACAGGAGCAACCATGCAGTTTTGCTGTTTCACAAAATTTAACAACCTTTTCTTTATATTTTTTAACACATCTTTCACGTTCTTCGTTAAGAAATTGCTTTGGCTATATGTTTCTTCTATTTTGCAGTTGGATCCAGAAAGGGTTTCATGAGTGGATGCCAAGACATAGTCTAGAGGTTTTGTGGAGATCACAATCAGACTCAAAAAGATGAATGAGGAATGAAAGCAAAATACACAATTTCTTCTCTCCCCCTTCATAAGGAAAACATAGCCCAAATTTGTTCTAGATAGTCATCTATTTGGAATTCAGTTCCATTGATTTCAGTAGAAACTACTAATACAAAAGCATACTTGGGATGCTGGCATTTTTATTTTTATTTTATTGAACAAGTGGGAATTGTGGTTAAGGAATAGCAGCTTCCATGAGGGAATGGTGAAGCCCTGAGTCTTTAATAACATCAGGCATCTTTGACTTGCTCAGTTGTATTGTGTTCACCTTTATAAGTATACAAGAGGCACATATCTGTGTAAGAGTATGAGAGACATGAGCCCACAAGCTTCAGAGGTATAACAAACTACTATACATTTCTGGGCATTGCTGTGTTTTAAGATGAATTAATTTAAAGCAGTGGAAATGAACCTGTGGTTCTCCCAGAGTTGTTGACTACAACCCATAATTACTGATCATTTGCCATGCTCGCTAGGGATGACAGGAGTTGGAGTCCTACAACATCTGGAGAGCCACAAGTTCCCCAATTCTGATTTACTGCGGATAGGCCAAACTATATGTGCTGTGATTGGATAGCTGCTTTAACTATTCCCAGATCTGATTATTCCTAGCTCTGCTCTTGTTCATGTTTAAAGCAGGGGAAAGGGGGTTCTAATTTTAACAATGAAAGTGTGCATGGGTAAGGGAAGCTGATCCTGGATTCCCCTCCTTTATTTCTTTGTGGACTATCACGTTTAGCACTCTAGTTCAGGTTGGAAGGAGATGAGCTTGGGAGTGGGGGGTGTCTAGGGAGCAAAGGATTAAGGCAGGGGAGGGAGCAGGGCTGTCTCCCCTTACCTGTGAATATCTTTCGATGCTAAAATTAGAACCTTCTACCTTACACATGAATGGGGCAGACACATGAATAACTAAAGTACTAACCCTTTCATGCCTAAGTTTGGTCCTAAACAGCCACAGGTATCTTTTGAGACTAATAGCTAGAAAATTATGTACTGGCATGTTATAAAATAATTGCCTTTTTTGTTAATCATGCAGTACTAGGGAAAGAGAAAAAGAGAGAAAACAGAAAAAGACACCCACTGAGATTCAGGAATATTCTTGGCTATTTAAGAAATGCACACACAACTTAGATTCTCCAGTAAAATGAAATGTGTAACGTAGGTTGCTAACACTAAGAGTTAACATCTACTTTTCACGCTACATTGACCACAGTACCCAGAGGTACAGCTATAATGTCTTTCTGTGAATGGGACAGAATGCCATATGGACGCAGACACTGAACAAGCTGCACAACTCTTGGCTACAAGAGCCTAGGGGACTGTCCTATATTAGTACCACCTGCGCTGTGCTCTGGGATTTGAAATGGCATTTAAAGAGCCATCAGAATGTTATCCTTAAATGCGCATGCGAATAGACACACACTGAAATTTAGATTAAAAAATGTTCCAGCAAGCATCTCTGTTCCTTAGGCACTTTCCCAAAGAAGTAGTTCTTTCCTTTATTTACAAGCCGCCTTAAAAGACAACATCCAACATATATTAGCGATTTTGTGGGATTGCTCCCTTTGCTCCGAGAATATATTTCTTATTCCAGATACTTTGATATAAACTCATTTCATCCGGTACAAAACATGTCTGTATGATCAGTACCTCTCAGTTGTTACTGATGGTAAAACAGTTGCCAATCTTGAGCTCAATTTGTTGTTGTTGTTATGCACCTTCAAGTCGATTACGACTTATGGCGACCCTATGAATCAGCGACCTCAAAGAGCATCTGTCGTGAACCGCCCTGTTCAGATCTTGTAAGTTCAGGTCTGTGGCTTCCTTTATGGAATCAATCCATCTCTTGTTTGGCCTTCGTTTTTTTCTGCTCCCTTCTGTTTTTCCCAGCATTATTGTCTTTTCTAGTGAATCATGTCTTCTCATTATGTGTCCAAAGTATAATAACCTCAGTTTCATCATTTTAGCTTCTAGTGATAGTTCTGGTTTAATTTGTTCTAACACCCAATCATTTGTCTGTTTTGCAGACCATGGTATGCACAAAACTCTCCTCCAACACCACATTTCAAATGAGTTGATTTTTCTCTTATCCACGTTTTCACTCCCAAACTCACATCCATACATAGAGATTGGGAATACCATGGTCTGAATGATCCTGACTTTGGTGTTCAGTGATACATCTTTGCATTTGAGGACCTTTTCTAGTTCTCTCATAGCTGCCCTCCTCAGTCCTAACATTCTTCTGATTTCTTGACTAGTGTCTCCATTTTGGTTAATGACCGTGCCAAGGTATTGATAATCCTTGTCAAGTTCAATGTCCTCATTGTTAACTTTAAAATTACATAAATCTTCTGTTGTCATTACTTTAGTCTTCTTGATGTTCAGCTGTAGTCCTGCTTTTGTGCTTTCCTCTAACTTTCATCAGCATTTGTTTCAAATCATTACTGGTTTCTGCTAGTAGTGTGGTATCATCTGCATGATCTAGTTTTTCATGATCTACACAGTCAAAGGCTTTGCTGTAATCTATAAAGCACAGGGTGATTTTCTTCTGAAATTCCTTGGTCCGTTCCATTATCCAATGTATGTTTGCAACATGATCTCTGGTGCCTCTTCCCTTTCTAAATCCAGCTTGGACGTCTGGCATTCCTCGCTCCATATATAGTAGGAGCCTTTGTTGTAGAATCTTGAGCATTACTTGCATGGGATATTAAGGCAATAGTTCGATAATTATTGCATTCTCTGGGATCCTCTTTATTTCGAAGTGGGATATATATTCAACGATTCCAGTCTGTGGGCCATTGTTTAATTTTCCATATTTCTTGACAGATTTTTGGACAGATTCAGTCTCAGTAGCTTGTAGCAACTCTATTGGTATGGTATTGGTATTCCAAGTGATTTGTTTCTTCCATGTATTTTAAGAGAAGCTTTTACCTCACATTCTAAAATTCCTGGTTCTTCATCATATGGTTTCTCCATGAATGAATCTGTCATCCTGGCATCTCTTTTATAGAGTTCTTCAGTGTATTGTTTCCATCTTTCTTTTATTTCATCTCGGTGAGTCAGTGTGTTCCCCTGTTGATTATTCAACATCCCTAGTTGTGGTTTAAATTTCCCTTTCATCTCTAATCTTTTGGAATAGGACTCTTGTTCTTCCCTTTTTGTTGTCCTCTTCTATTTCTATACAATAACTATTGTAATAGTTCTTTGTCCCTACATACTAGTCGTTGTATTGTTGCATTTAGGGTTCTAACCGTGTTTCTATCGCCTTTTGCTTTTGCTTTCATTCTCTCTAACCATTTTAAGTTTCATCAGTCATCCATTGAGGTCTTTCTCTCTTCTTAACTAGAGGCATTGTGTTTTTGCATTCCCCTCTTGCTTCACTCTGTAGTTCTTCTGGTTCTCTGTCAACTAAGTTTAAAGCCTCAAATCTGTTCCTTATTTGATCTTTATATCTTCTGGGATGTTATTTAAATTGTATTTTGGCATTATGATTGCTTTGTTGTTCTTCTTTAGCTTTACTCTGAATTTCAATACAACCAGTTCATGACCTGTACCGCACTCTGCTCCTGGTCTTGTTTTTCCCGAAAGTATGGAACTTCTCCATCTTCTGTTACCAATTATATAATCAATTTGATTCCTATATTAACCATTTGGTGATGTCCACGTGTACAGTTGCCTTTTGGGTTGCTCAAAAAATGTGTTTGCAAGAAACAAATTATTGGCTTCACAGAATTCAATAAGTCTTTCTCCTGCTTCATTTCTATCTCCTAAGACCCATTTCCCCACAATTCCTAGTTCTTCTCTGTTCCGTACTTTTGCATTCCAGTCCCCCATGATTATCAGCACATCTTGTTTTGGTGTGTGATCAACGTTCTCCTGTACTTCTGTGTAAAATCTCTCCAGTTCTTCTTCTTCTGCATTTGCCATTGGAGCGTAGACTTGGATGATGGTTATGTTAATAGGTTTCCTGTTTAATCTCATTGATATAACTTGCTCAGACCTTGCATTGTAGCTCCTAATTGCTTTTGCTACATCACATCTCACTATTAAAGCAACCCCATTTCTTCTTGAGTTCTCATTTCCTGCATAAAATATTTTGTAGTTGCCTGATTGAAAATGTCCCATTCCCATCCATTTTAATTCACTCACACCAAGTATTGTAATGTTGATACGTTCCATTTCTTGCTTGACAATTTCTAACTTTCCCTGGTTCATGCTCCTCACATTCCATGTTCCTATTGTGTGTGTAGTACAACTCCAGACTCTCCTTTCGCATCTGTGAGCATCAGCCTCTGGTCTTCCTTTCGGCTTTGACCCAGCTGCGTCATTAGTCATAGCGCTACTTGTCCTTGTCCTTTGTTCTTCCCTAGTAGCTCGGTGAGTGCCTTCTGACCTGGGGGGGGTCTCATCTTCCAGTACTATCTCGTGTTGCATTTTGGATACTCCGTTCATAGGGTTTTCGTGGTAAGGGGTATTCAGAGGTGGTTTACCATTGCCTTTCTCTGAGTTTGGATGAATTTTAGTCTGGTGTCTCAGCTTTGACCAGTCCGCCTTGGGTGCCCCTGCTAGGAGTCTAGCCTCACCTTTACAATCCACAGCTAAGCAGAGGCTTCTTCCTAGTAACAGGTATATATGATTATGGGGTAGACACAGACCAACAGTTCCCTTTAAAAAGAATGAGATTTCCATTTCCTTTGTCATTTACCACTGAATACTACTATTAGGGGGAATACGAGCACTCTTTAAATAACACCAAAAACAAAACTAACTTCAAAGCACTCTTAAAAATAAAGGAAGTCAAGGAAAAGAGATTGGGTGATACCCAACTTTCAGCACAATACTAACCATGTCTATTCAGAAGTAAGTCCCACTGAACTGAATGGGTCTTATTTCCAGGTAAGTATGGTTAGGATTGTACCTAAGTCATACTCAGACTAGATCCATTAAAATAATGGATGGGTCTATTGTTTTCAATGGGTCTACTGAATATGACTAACACTGGATATCAGTGGTGGACAGTAAACTGAATGAAAGGAAAGTTTTAAAATTAGCATTACAACTTCTAAGAAAACTGGTATTTTATTACCAAGGGAAAGCAACTTAAAATCCAGTTCTAGCATTAAACTTTGGTGCAGTGGGTCATGTTTACACTGCTTAAGAGTGGTCCAGTTGTTCTTAGCACCTTAAAACAGAATATGTAGTATACCTGCTATAATGTTAAGCAGAATTCATATGCAGAAGAGTAAATTGTATCCATGAAGCTTATTAAAATTATTTCCCTATTTCCTGACTTATACAATACTTATTATTCATCCTCAACTCAGGTTTAGAGTTTTGGCTGTTTTGGGTTTTTTTGGCTGCCCTGCTCTTTTTGAAAAGTTAGTATTTCTGACACATCCAGTGAAAAAGTCAAACTGCATGCAAGGAAAAATGAAAGACATATTATTTCTCATACTTTTAGAATGGTCTCCTTTCTGATTCACAGTCCAGCCAAAGTTAAGCACTCGAACATCACATTGAAATCTCTCCAGTTGAAAACAAAGGGTCATAAAAACATGCAACATTGAGTGGATTGTGCCCATACAATTTAATTAATTTTGGGACAGAGGTGGTAAAACATTTAATTGGACTCCAGTCACACAGATAGCAGAACTTCTATATAGATTTTGGCTGGAGAATTAAATCAGGTTTGTGTATACATAATAGCAGTAAGTCATCAGCAACCAGTATGCAAAAACACCAGGAAGTTATATTAGACACGCATGTAAGTAGTGGCAAGAAATGGGTGGCAACATACAAAGCATTCAGATATCTGTTGGCCAGATGGATGTATAAAACAATACATATGCTAAAATTTGGAAAAATTCTGTTCAGCGTCTGCCATTCACCCAGCCTATTTAAAGTGCCTTTGGATATACTGCTTTGGATATAGTGCTTACAAATGTAATAAGTGATTGTTATTACATGTGAACAGAAACCAGTGAACCATTCCAATTCAGAAGTTCTCTAGTGTCAGGTCAGATTTCTGAGAACTATAAAGTGACAAACCTAACACCCCTCATCCAAACAATGGATCACATGATATAACAAGCAATTACTGAATGGTTAGCTTAACATCAGTTGAGGATTCAAGGTGGGAGGGAGGGGAGGGGAAAGGGGGTGTAATGACGATTAAGAATTTTGAAGGATTTAATATGGGAATACGATGGAAAACCTAGCGTGATTCAAGATCTTCAACAAGGACTGATAAGGAAAAGATCAGTTGTAACTAACTTGCTGGGATCTTCAGAGATGTGATTGCCATGCTAAAAGGTAAGTTGGAGGAGAGGTGAGTGACTTTATAAAATAAGAATTAAGCTGATTAAAAATACAAAGGGTTTGAACAAGGTTTGTAAACTTTAAAAACAAACAACAATGAAGGACCTAGTGGAAACAGGAAGAAGTCAATGTACAATTCAAAAAAGATGTTCCAACTCTAGAAAGTGAAAGCATTTTGGGGGGAAAATAACGTTCAGTTCTTCAGTGCTAAAGAGGATGACATTTATTTTATCATGGCAATGCCAGGAAGGCATCTTTATGCAGTGGCTTATGTTAAACCATGGGTTGATATTATAAGAATGAACCACAGAGTCTCAGGCTCTTGAGCTCTCTTTCGTCCTCCAGTGCAGACATGAAGAGGAGACTGGAAATTTCTGCTTCTGTTTTAGATTAACTACAGTTTAGCATTATGCCAAAATCCTAAACTGTGGTTAATCTTAATAATGGTTAGTAAAAACAAACAAGCGAAAGATCTTCAAACTATCCTAAATGTCTTCACAGAAGCATGTGGAAAGCTTGGGGTCTCACTTAATATTAAAAAAACCAACGTGCTTCATCAACAGGTGCAAACTAGTACCTCTGTAGCACCATCAATCCAGTTTAATGGTGTGATGGACAACGCTGATCACTTCCCCTATCTCGGCAGCCATCTCTCTGTAAAAGCTGACATCGATGCTGGAATTCAACATCGTCTGAGCTCTGCGAGTGCCGCATTCTTCCGAATTAAGCGCAGAGTGTTCAAGGATCGGGATATTCACAGGGAGACCAAAATGCTTATTTACAAAGTCATTGTACTACCGACTTTACTGTATGCCTGTGAAACACGGACCTTTTATAAACGCCACTCCCAACTTCTTGAAAGATTCCACCAAAGCTGCCTCCGGAAAATTATGCAAATTACTTGGGAAGACAGACAGACTAATGTTAGCATTTTGGAAGAAGCAAAGACTACCAGTGTTGAAACAATGATCCTTCAACATCAACTTCGCTGGACCGGGCATGTTGTTCGAATGCCTAATCACCGTCTTCCAAAGCAGCTACTTTACTCCCAACTTAAGGATGGAAAACGGAACATTGGTGGACAGCAAATGAGGTTTAAAGGTGTTCTTAAAGTGAATCTAAAAAAATGTAACATGAACATCGAGAACTGGGAAGTCTTGGCCCATGAATGTCCCAAATGGAGGTCGGCTATTATCAAAGGTGCTGTGGACTTTGAAGAAGCACGAATGTAGGGCTAACGGGACAAATCAGCTAATTGGAAGGCCCATCAAACAAATCCTCCTCACAACCATCTTCCATCTGGAAACCTACGTCCTCACTGTGGAAGGCTGTGTGGATCCAGAATTGGCCTCCACAGTCATTTACGGACCCACTGTTAAAGACCTTATCTTGGAAGACAATCTTACCCGGCCACGAGTGATCACCAATGAATGAAATGAATGAATGAATGTTTTCACTAACAAGAGGTAAGACTAACTTTAGTTTGTCTGGGTTTGGACTAGATGGCAAGCTGTAGTTAGTCAGAAACAGAAGTGAAAGCTTCCAAACTCCTCCTTTTAGCCGTGTCAGGGAGGAGAGGGACAGGGTCTGAGCCCATGACTTGCTGCACTTCATCTTTGTAATGCTAAACCATAGTTTAGCACAGCTTTCCCCGACGTCCTGCTCTCCAGATGTTTTGGACTACAGCTGCTATCATCTCTGACCATTTACCATGCTGGCTAGGACTGACAGTTCAGTAATATCTTATGGGCACCAGATTGGGAAAGGCTAGTTTAACATTACATGCACACACAGCATCTGAAAGCTGAGTTCCACAAAATCTGAACAGGAGACCATACAAAATAGCTGCCAATCTTGAGATCATCCTGCTCCCTGCTGGAAAATGTTTGCACCCATCAGATCTATCAAACATGAAGCAGTCTTGGCGCAATGTCATGATGTGGGGTGTAACTTCAATCAGTGCAAATATATGTAGCAAGCAGAGGAAAAAAGGATTTTGAAAAAATGAGCCAAAACTCAGTAGATACCTTTTAGTCAGTCAAGATTCCATAAGCTGTAATCATTCAATAGTTATATTAAGAGAGACATCTCCTTTATGTACAGTAACACCTCAGTTAACTAATCTTTCGGGAGCAAAGCTGCTTTGAAGGAAGGCTTTTTAAAGGTGAAACTGACTAGCTTTGCTTTGCTATGGAAAAATATTCAAGCCTGTGCCTTTGCTTAGAGGTGAAATTGACCAGCCTGCTCTTTGCTTTGCTATCCATAAACTGATATGCCTGTGTGTTTGCTTTGCATTAAGGAGATCTCTTGCTTCTCCCAGGGTTGGGGAGGGAAGGATCCAGTACAATCAGAGGTGGAGAAAGAGGGGAGGAAGGAGCTGGGTAGGCACCCTTTAAAGCCACTGTTGAAGCCTCCCTGACAATCTCTATTCTTTCCATAGAATCATAGAATAGTAGAGTTGAAAGGGGCCTATAAGGCCATCAAGTCCAACCCCCTGCTCAATGCAGGAATCCAAATCAAGACGTTCCATATTATTCCTATCTCTGGTAGGAAAGTTTCTGTTAAAGAAGTAATGTCCAGGAATGCATCTACATTGTTAACTGAGGTATTACTGTATTACATTAAAAGCCAATGTAATTTACATTTAACTCACTCCTGCAAAATTCTCCCAATAAACACAACCAAACTGAACTAGCAATTACTTTACAAATAATCACACCTTATTAGTATAGATGGGTGAGCTTCCCAAAGCTCCCCTTAGATTAATTTGGAAAGTGGGAGAGAAAAGTGGAGAGTTAGTGAGTATGTTCCCATCATCTGAGAAAAAGAAATAGCAACAGAAAGTAGCAGACTGAGGCCTATGCTGCCTAGTTTGGAAGAATGGAGAACAGTTACCAAGAGAAACAATTGGATACTTGTTATGCAAACATAACAATGGAGCATATGGAAGGAAGGGCCTAAAGGAAGCACACTTGTGGGATTTCATAAAGGTCACCTATACTGCCTTTGTGCTTTTTATTTAATATATATACATATCAATATGTTGGTCCTTGGTAGTTTAGTGCACTTACAGAATGTGCACAAATATGGACAGAAGAAACTTATTAACATGACCATCAAATAGATATTTCTAAGCCACAGCCCTATCAAGTGCTTTTGTATACTATTCACATATCAATTAGTCAATTGTCTTCTTTATGAAATAAAGATAAAAATTTGATAAAATGTAAGAAGGAGATCTTTATTAAAGGTTGGCTAGAATTGGCACAGGCACTGGAGACCCGTGAAACTATGACATTTTGGAAACTGTTGACTGATATGGAAGGTGACTATCCTCCAAAATCTGAGTGTCGCATTACAAAAACTATGCAGCTTTTTTTTGGACAGCAGTCCAAAAAAAATACTTTGAATGCAATGATTTTGAATGGGTTCACTTGCCCTCTCCACCACTGGAATATGTTGACAAATAGCCACCTGCGATGATTAATAAAATTAAGTCACTACTAGCACAAATGAAAAATAACACAGCCCCAAGAGAGAATTGTATTTCACACAACTTATTATAGGATTTTACTGAATGGTGTTGGCCTCACTCCATATCTACATTGACAGTTCAGGGAAGGTTCCAACTGAATGGAAGGAGGCAATAGTGGTCCCTACATATTAAAAAGGCTAAAGACAAAATCCAACCAATTACATACCTATAAGCTTACTTGATTAGCAACCAGGCTTTTAATCTTCTAGATCTACAAGGGACCACTGCTTCCTTTTACATCACCTTATACAAAAATATACTGTAAATTGCTATATATTTGTATATAGCCTTCATAGATCTCAGGTCTACCTTTGATACTATTCACTAACATGCAAAAAACCTTGCAGTTTAAGAACTTACCTATAGCCCACAGCTATTCTATCAAACTTTAAAAAGCAGGGAAATTGGGCAGCTATAGTGAATGCACCAGAGGAGCAGGAGACCTGAACTCCTCTCTGAGATATTGCACTGCCCTACAAATTGGTCAAAATGCAAACACCATTTGGGTTGGTCTTTCACAGTCCAATCCACTTCCTGTGTAGCTTGGAAGAATTTGGTAACATGTGCCTCTGAGCATATGGTGAGTGGTGGCAACACTTGCCATCTCCAAAGATAGAGAATTATATTTTTGTATGTTTGCTGGTGTTCTTCTTACTTTGCTTCTTTCCTGTGTTATTAATGTTTCTACAGAGAATCTACACTAGAAAATTTTATTTTCCTCATTATTCATCCCAGAAATCTCTGTCAAATTTATTTTTATTAATTTCAAAGCCTTTTTATTGGTCAGTGTCATATGATGGTGAAGACAGCCTTTTGTGTTTCAAATTGGAGGTTATGTTCTATTTCTATTTTGGGTGCATTAACAGTGGAATTTGGACCTGCAGTTTGATGAAAAATCAGACTGATTCCAGTATGTTGCTACTTCAGCAATGACTCTAGCTGTTGGAAAAAAGAGGATGCATATTTTCAGCCTGCTATGTTTAAACCACTTCATTTAAGGCAAGGTGGGCACAGTCAATTAAAAACATAGAGCATACCTAGCATTATGCTAGAATAAATTTCACCTACCACTGTTTTATCTTGTGCAAATTGAGACACTCCTGAGGTCCACTGGAGACTATTCTGCAGAAGTCAGTGCCATTATTCCACAATTATGTTTGGAATTTTTTTAGTATAAATTTTGCAAAGAGTTGCTGTACTTCACATATTCACAGAAACAGAAACAAAAGAAAATGATTTCCTATAGGAAACTTCACAAAAATTGCAAAGGAAATCAGACATATTCAAAGTGACCATCTGAACTATATCAACTGTCTTAATAATGTTGCTTCCTCCCTGCTAAAACAAGATCAGCACAGCACATGTCTTCTTTCTATTATCTGGACTGATTGCAGGTGTTGCCACCGCTCACCATATGCTCAGAGGCACATTTTACCAAATTCTTCCAAGCTACACAGGAAGTGGATTGGACTGTGAAAGACCAACCCAAATGGTGTTTGCATTTTGACCAATTTGTAGGGCAGTCCAATATCTCGGAGAGGAGTAAAGGTCTCCTGCTCCCCTGGTGCATTCACTATAGCTGCCCAATTTCCCTGCTTTTTAAAGTTTCATAGAATAGCTGTGGGCTATAGGGATGTTCTTAAACTGCAAGGTTTTTTGCCTATTAGTGAATTTCCCTGCTTTTTAATCCGGGAGGTAAGAAATGGGATCCTGTCCAAGTTTGCTGAGAATGGATGGATCATTTGCATGCTTATTGAGTTCAATGGGATTTACTCCCCTGCGATCATGCTTAAGATAGGTGAAACTGACCAGAGCGGATGGGGAGGGGAGGAGGAGGGCGGGGAGGAAATGCAGAGGGGAGGACTGGGAGGGGAGCAGGCAGGATGGGGAGGAGAAGGACAGGTTTGATCATTTGCATGTTTATTAAATTCAGTACGATTTACTCCCGTGCAATCATGCTTAGGATAGGTAAAACTGACCGGGGGGGGGAGGGAGGGACGGCTGTAGTGGGCAGGGGAGGAGGAAGGGAGAGGAGAGGAGAGGGGAAAAGCAGGCCTGATTATTTGCATGCTTATTTTCAATGGGATTTACTCCTATCCAATCTTGGTTAGGATAGGAAACACTGACCATGGGGGAGGAGGAGGGGGAGTGGGAAGGAGCATATTGGAGGGGGGCAAAGGAAGGTGGAGGGGAGGGCAGGTTTGATCATTTGCATGCTTATAGAGTTCAATGGTATTTACTTCCGTGCAATCATGTTTAAGATAGGTAAAACTGACCATGGGGAGGAGGAAGGGGAGGAGGGGGAAGGGGAAAGAGGGGATTGGAAGGGGAAGGAGGGGATTGGAAGGGGAAGGAGGGGATGGGAAGGGGAAGGAGGGGATGGGAAGGGGAAGGAGGGGATGGGAAGGGGAAGGAGGGGATGGGAAGGGGAAGGAGGGGATGGGAAGGGGAAGGGGAAGGAGGGGATGGGAAGGGGAAGGGGAAGGAGGGGATGGGAAGGGGAAGGAGGGGATGGGAAGGGGAAGGGGAAGGAGGGGATTGGAAGGGGATGGGGAGTGAGGGGCAAAGGAAGGGGGAGGGAAGGGGCAAGAGGAGGGGATAGGAGGAAGGAGAAGGGAGGGTGGGTTTGATCATTTGCATATTTTTTGAGTTCAGTGGGATCTATTTCTATGCAATCATGTTTGAAAATAAAAATGGACTGCCTTCAAGTCAATCCCCACCTATTGCGACCCTTTGAATAGGGTTTTCATGGTAAACGGTATTCAGAGGTGATTTCACCATTGCCTTCCTCTGAGGCTAAGAGGCCGTGACTGGCCCAAGGTCACCCAGTCAGCTTCATGGCTGTGTGGGGATTCAAACCCTGGTCTCCCAGGTTGTAGTCCAACACTGACCCAGGGAAGGGTCACGAAGTGGGAGAAGAGGAGATTGAGTAGGTGGGCACTGGGCAGAAGGGAAGCTCCTTTCCTTTCCAAAAGGAAAACATTGTAAACATAATAATTCTTTTTCAGCCTTTCCCCCACCTTTTTATTCTACAGCAGACACATGTAGCCTCCCACCCAAATTTAAACCAAAGCTTTCCCTGGCCACATCCACACCAGGCCTTTATTTCACTTTGGACAGTCATGGCTTCTCTCAAAGAATCTTGGGAAGTGTAGTTAGTGAAGGGTGCTGAGAGTTGCTAGGAGACGCCCTGTTCCCCTCACAGACCTTCAATCAGAGTGGCTGACTGTTAAACCATTCTCTCAGGGGAATAGGAGTCTCTTAGCACCCTTCACAAACTACACTTCCCAGGATTCTTTGAGGGAAGCCATGACTGTCTCACATGAAATCAAAGTCTGCTGTGGGTGTGGCCCCCTGATTAGCTAAGCTCAGCAGCTGTGAGGCTTTTAGAACTCTGACAGTTGGTTCTTACTGAGCATGCTCTGTGTTATCATTGGGTTCCAGCCAAAATTTAATAAATTAATTAAAAATCAGCCACGCATATTTTCAACTTTTCAACTGCAGCAGACGAAGGTCAGAGTATGGGGCAACGTCAATATTAGGATTACAGATACTCAGTGAACATGGCTGATTTTTAATGAATTTCAACAGATTATGAGAACAGAGAAAAAAGTCCAAAAGGGCTCTGAGGTTTTTCTCTCTCTTTTTACACTTTGAACTGTCTATTCTCTCTTGACTGTTTTGTGTATCGCCATGAAAATTGACAGGGTTGTTAAGCAAGCGTTTCTGAGTTCAGGACTATAAGTTATGTAAGGTTTTGTTTTGAAATGAGCTTATGGGAAGCATCAGAATGGCATGGGGGTATTTGCAATTTAACATTGTGGAATGTGAAAAATCCCCATTGGCTACAGCATACAGCCACTCTCGTGGCTATATAATACTGAAAGAACAGTTTTTTGGGGGGAAACTTGAGCTGAAAATAAACTTTTTCTGTACTGTATACAGCCTCTCATGATAGCCAGTGTGGCGTAGTGGTTAGAGTGTTGGACTACGACCTGGGAGACCAAGGTTCATACCCCCACACAGACATAAAGCTCACTGCGTGACCTTGGGCCAGTCACTGCCTCTCAACCTCAGAGGAAGGCAATGGTAAACCACCTCTGAATACCACCTAGCATGAAAACCCTATTCATAGGGTTGCCGTAAGTCAGAATCGACTTGAAGGCAGCACAGCTGTACAGCACACAGCCTCTCTACACCAACACATCATTTAAGTCAGGATGGGTGTACATGGGGAGCTATCTGATTCTGTCAAATTATCTGTCAAGGACTTATCCTGACACCTTGAACGTTATGTTTCCTCAAACAGGAAGCTGGATACAACATGTAGAATTTACAAAGGAGTTTACAAAGGAAAAATAGCAATGGGTGTTTTACATTTCTAGAGAACAAGGGGTGGGCATTTTAGTGAGCCTTGATGTCTTTAGTGAGCCTTGCTCTCTTCTCAGTAACTACTGCTGAATGGGATCTGCTTCATCCCTAGTGATGAAATCAGAGTGTTCTGAATTATATGTAAAAAGTCTGGGGATGGAGCATGCTAAAAAGCTTTTGAAGCAGATTGTCTGATGTATCCCTTCATATGGAGCAAATGTATAAAAATGTATAAAATGTATAAAAATAGCACCATTGTATAAGAATTCCATTTACATTCCTCTTGTACTGCCTTGTTATTTTAAGGATTCGCAGTAACTGAGACATGTGGTGGCCTTTACTTACGCCTGGTAAAATCTGATGCCCTTGGCTGTTTTAGAATATTTTGAACATACCTGTCTTTGTGGTTAAAACCAGGTTGAAGTCCTTGTACATATTATATATTGTCCTTTGTATAATGCACTGAGAGAACAATACTTGGGACAAATTTTAGATAGGGAGGAGTCTGATGATGAGTTTGTAATTTATCTATTGGGTGGACAAAATAAATGTACAACTTTGAAGACTGCACATTTTTGATCTGCAGTAACTAATGAGAAAATTCTGAAAGAACACTGTCTTGTTATAATTTTAATTTATGTTTTTACTCATTTATGTTTTTGACAATTTTATACAGATTTATATAAATTCATTTCATTTCATATTACTATTTTATTTCAACTTGTGTTAAATTAGGGATTTTTATTTTAGTAAGGAGCCATGAACTGCCAGGGAAATATGGCATTTTATATTTATGCTGTCATTTATTTGGGTCTGAGTTAACTTCAATCAGTGTTACATTGTGTCAGTTTCACACTGTTTAAACTTTTATTTTGAAAATGATAACTAGATACAAATGATGAATCAAAACCTTATTAAATTAAAAAATTTCTGCAAAAAAATTGAAGATGAAAAACCCATTTTCAAATGGAGGGAGCCTAACTCTTTCTTGCATGCAGCACCCTTTTTGAAGTGGTTGGAAGAAAAGTAGAATTTAATCATTCTGGGTTGTATTCAGTAACTTTTACTCAGAGTAAATCCATTGATATTAATGGTTATAACTAACCTAGGTTCATTAATTTGAGTGAGTCTACTCTGAATAAAAGGTAGTTGAATTAAAACCATCTGTTTGCACAATAAGCAAGACAATGTGTTCTAGAGGATTTGAAAAGCATTTCTTTGAACTGGTGTCAATATAGACACAACAAAGAAACCAGAGATTAAACTGTTCAACTGAATGCAACTGCATTACAACCAAATGGACTGGTGGGGGAGTGGGAAGAAAGTTTCCAAAGTTTTAGGGGGTTGCTACCTTACCTTTGGTAACTTTACAAGAGGGGTGGAGGGTTCCCCCATGACAACACACACAAAATAAAAACTCCAATGAACTGTGCTCACTCCTCAGTTTTTGCATCCCCCCCCATTTAATTTAATTTGGGCCAGAAGGTTCAGGCCAGGTGTAGCATAAATTTTAAAAGTAAAGGAACAATAAAATGCACAAGCCTTTACTCACCCTCCAAAAGGAAGAGGCGAGTGTGACAATCTGAAAAGGAAATTCCATAGCTTATGAGAGACCGCTGAAAAAGGCCCTGCTTTTTCAGTTAAAGAATTGATCTTCCTAACTGATAGAGATGGACAACCTGATGATCAAAAGTTAATGCCCAGGCAGCCTCTGGAAGAGAAGGAGGCACTATAAAGTATTTATTGTCTGGATTGTTCAGAGCAGGAGTGAGGAATCTTCAGCCCCCAGGTCAATCTTGGGCCACTAGGAAGTCTAATTTAGCCAGCGAGTCCATTTCCCTAAACCACACCCACCCATCCCTTGGGAGGACAGGATTTAATTGGTGGGAGGACAGGGTTTAATCCTGCATTGACACCAGGATTTAATCCCCACTCACCAAGCCCTTTGTGAAAGTGCTCTGTGCTTTTCCTTTAAGCAAGTGAACAGGTGGGCAGCAGCCGGGGGGGGGGGGAGGAAGCAACCTGCATCCTGTCCCCCAACCCTGCCTGTTCACTTGCTTAAAGGAGAAGCGCAAAGATGCTACAAAGAACACTTTTGCAAGCGTCTTTAAGACAGCCCCTGCGCTCCCATTTCAAATTTGGCCCGGAAGGTTGATCCTGATTAGGATCTGGCCCATGGAGCCAAAAAGGTTGCCCACTCTGGTTTAAAGCATTAAAAGGTCAACACCAACACCTGCAAGTAGACAGATTGAAGTTTCTCGTTCTTTTTCATTACATTAGAACCCAGAGTCATCCAATGAAGCTTAACGCTAAGAGATTCACGACGGACAAAAGGATGAACTTTCATGCAGCACATAGTTAAACTATGGCTTTGCAGTCACAAGATGTGGTAAAGGCCACTAGCTTAGTAGCTTCAAAAGGGGATTAGCCAAATTGCAGGAATATTATCAATGGCCATTTTTCATGATATCAATATACTACCTCCAGTCTAAGGACGACATCATGTTTTAAAACTCCACAAGTTTTTGCAGTTTGGCCTATGAATATATATATTCCACTTGTGGGATTTTACTGAGTCCACACAGGAGAATGTAATTAAAAGCAAGCAATAAATAGCAAGGAGGTTGCCACCTAGTGTGCAATGCTTTTCCCCACTTGATTTCCATATACCCACCCACAAACTGTTTTTTTATCTTAACAACCAATTTGAATTTAATTATATGCTACATTATTTACACTTGCATTAATCTTAGTCCTCCTCTAGGATGCACACCTTAACGTGGTGAGGGGTTTGAGAGTGTCAAAGCTGACAGCAATGCAGTCAGCAGTCTAGACCAAGAGACTAGAATCCTAGCATGGGCACCCAAGGTGGCATGGTCAAAGCTGAGACATCAGACTAAGATGCATCCAGACTCCAAGGAAGGCAATGGTAAACCACCTCTGAATACTTCTTACCACGAAAACCTTATGAACAGATGGAAGATGAGACCCCCAGGTCAGAGGACACTCAACAAGCTACTGGAGAAGAACAATGGACAAATATGAGCAGCGCTGTGACTAATGACACCACTGGGTCAAAGCCGAATTGAAGCCCAGAGGCTGATGCGCACAGATGCAAAAGGAGAGTTCAGAGTTGTATGACATACACAATAGGAAGATGGAATGTGAGAAGCATGAACCAGGGAAAGTTAGAAATTGTCAAACAAGAAATGGAACGTATCAACATTACAACACCTGGCATGAGTGAATTAAAATGGACAGGAATGGGACACTTTCAATCAGGCAACTACAAAATATTTTATGCAGGAAATGAGAAATTAAGAAGAAACAGGGTTGCTTTAATAGTGAGAAGTGATGTAGCAAAAGCAATTAGGAGCTATAATGCAAAGTCTGAGCGAGTGATATCAATGAGATTTAGCGGGAAACCTATTAACCATCATCCAAGCCTACGCTCCAATGGCACACACAAACAAAGAGGAATTTGAGAGACTTTATGCAGAAGTACAGGAAATAATTGATCACACACCAAAACAAGATGTGCTGATCATCATGGGGAACTGGAATGCAAAAGTAGGGAACAAAGAAGAACTAGAAATTGTGGGAAAATGGGGCTTAGGAGACAGAAATGAAGCAGGAAAAAGACTTATTGAATTCTGTCAAGCCAATAATTTGTTGCTTGCAAACACATTTTTTGGGCAACTACTGTACATCTGGACATCACCAAATGGTCAGTACAGGAATCAAATTGGTAGCAGAAGATGGAGAAGTTACATACTGCGAAAACAAGGCCAAGAGCAGACTGCGGTACAGATCATGAACTGGTCATATAGAAAATCAGAGTAAAGCTAAAAAAGAACAAAAAAGCAATCATAATGCCAAAATACAACTTAAATAACATCCCAGAAGAATATAAAGATCAAATAAGGAACAGATCTGAGGCTTAAAACTTCATTGATAGAGAACCAGAAGAACTATGGAGCGAAGTCAGAGACATTAAATGCAAAAAGACAATACTTTTAGTTAAAAAGATAGAAAGATGTCAATGGATGACTGATGAAACTCTTAAAATGGTTAAAGAGAGAAGGAAAGCAAAACGAGACAGAAACACGGTTAGAACCCTAAATGCAATAATACAGCGACTAGTACGTAGAGAAAAGAGAACTATTATAATAGTTATTGTATAGAAACAGAAGAGGACAACAAAAAAGGCAGAACAAGAGCCGTATTCCAACAGATCAGAGAAATTAAAGGGAAATTTAAACCACAACTAGGGATGTTGAATAATCAACAGGGGAACACACTGACTCACCGAGATGAAATAAAAGAAAGATGGAAGCAATACACAGAGCAACTACATAAAAGAGATGCAAGGATGATTGACTCATTTATGGAGGAACCGTATGATGATGAACTACACATTTTAGAATGTGAGTTGAAAGCTGCTATTACAATACTTTGAAGAAACAAATCACCAGGGACAGATGGCATAGCAATAGAGTTGCTACAAGCTACTGAGACTGAGTCTGTCCAAATTTTGACAAAAATTTGTCAAGAAATATGGAAAACTAAACAATGGCCCACAGACTGCAAGCGTTCAATATACATCCCAATTCCAAAGAAAGAGGATGCAAGGGAATGCAGTAATTATCGAACTATTGCTTACCATACATGGAGTGAGAAATGCCAGATGTCCAAGCTGGATTTAGAAAGGGAAGAGGCACCAGAGATCATATTGCAAATATACGTTGGATAGTGGAATGGACCAAGGAATTTCAGAAGGAAATCACCTTGTGCTTTAAAGATTACAGCAAAGCCTTTAATTGTGTAGATCATGAAAAACGATGGAATGCTTTAAAAGAAATGGGGGTGCCACAGCATCTGATTGTCCTGATGCCCAACCTATACTGTGGACAAGAGGCTACTGTAAGGACAGAATATGGAGAAACCGATTGGTTCTCAATTGGAAAGGGTGTGAGACAGGGGTGTATTTTATCACCCTATTTGTTTAATCTATATGCAGAACATACTATACAGAAAGTGGGATTGGACCAAAACGAAGGTGTGAACATTGGAGGGAGAAATATCAATAATTTAAGATAAGCAGATGATACCATACTAGTAGCAGAAACCAGTAATGATTTGAAATGAATGCTGATGAAAGTTAAAAGCACAAAAGCAGGACTACAGCTGAACCTCAAGAAGACTAAAGTAATGACAACAGAAGGTTTGTGTAACTTTATGTAATAGAAGATTTATGTAAGTTGACAATGAGGACATTGAACTTGTCAAGGATTATCAATACCTTGGCACAGTCATTAACCTAAATGGAGACGATAGCCAAGAAATTAGAAGAAGGCTAGGACTGGCGAGGGCAGCTATGAGAGAACTAAAAAGGGTCCTCAAATGCAAAGATGTATCACTGAACACTAAAGTCAGGATCATTCAGACCATGGTATTCCTGATCTCTATGCATGGATGTTGGACAGTGAAAACAGTGGATAAGAGAAAAATCAACTCATTTGAAATGTGGTGTTGGAGGAGAGCTTTGTGGACCACGAAAAAGACAAATAATTGGGTGTTAGAACAAATTAAACCAGAACTATCATTAGAAGCTAAAATGATGAAACTGAGGTTATCATACTTTGGACACATAATAAGAAAACATGATTCACCAGAAAAGACTATAATGCTGGGAAAAACAGTCGGAAGTAGAAAAAGAGGAAGGTCAAACAAGAGATCGATTGATTCCATAAAGGAAGCCACAGATCTGAACTTACAAGATCTGAACAGGGTGGTTCATAACAGATGCTATTGGAAGTCACTGATTCGTAGGGTCGCCATCTGACTTGAAGGCACATAACAACATTAATTTAAGTATTTGTGACTACAGTATAGCTGGCCTACTGTTTAAGGAAATTATATACACATGTTCAGAGAGAACTCCATTTGTTTTCTTTGTCTTAATGGAAAAGTGTAAGATTCCGCAAATTTGAAGGTAACTGAATAATCTTTTTTTAAAAAAAATGGAACAGCACTTCTCATGTATTTACCTCCTTGTTAGCTGTTAAGTTCTGTCACAAACAACCAAATGCTGATAGGTCAAGAGGTTTGCATACTAGGTAATAGCCTCATTTTTCCTATTTCTTAGTCAACACAAATATCTATAGTTTAGCATTTCCCTTAGGACACAAATGATTCAGGTAGGTTTACTGCATTGTGTGAATTTATATGTATGTATGCATATAATTAGCACAATAAACCTTATTACATGATCTGAGCAAAATTCAAGCATGGAAACATGCACTCAGAGCAAAATGCTAACAATGCTGAATGTTCATGACTGCACAGGGAAAAGGATCTTGGCAAGCCTTTATTTCAGCTTTGGCATCCACCTCACAAATTGCACAAAAATGTTCCCTTTTTAACAGTTTTGAATATTGATAAAGGTCTCCACACAACATAACAGGGAAGTAGGTCTCTACTGATGTACTTTACCAAAGTGTTTCCCCAGCTCCTCTCTGTACTCAAGGGTTTACCCTGAATGATTTGATTATAATTTTCCTTGTGTAAGACAAATTAAAGAGGAGAGGAGGGTTGTCATGCCAAAGCAGATTATTTATCGCCTTAACAGACTGCTTTGCGCCAAGCCCCAGAGCTGCTGCCTTCACTTACAAAACTCGGGTGCAATGTGGGACAAAGGAGAGGGACACAAGACACATCTAAAGACAAAGAACAAAGAAAATGAAAGCATTAACTCAGTATTTCTAGATCGAATTGTATTACTTCCATGGGAAAATACATACAGCTTTCTGTCACAGAAAATTAAAAGAGCAGGGTCTGCGTATTTACCTGTGAATATCTGGGGGGGAGATTTGGGGTTGCATCCAACAGTGTTGTTGCACTAGTGCAGCAGACCTCTGCTTCCCCTCCCCTCCTCTCCCCTGAACCCCACCCCCCACCCTCAATATCTGCTTCAGAAGGTTAGGGAATCCTCTAGAGATGATTCTGAGGATGCATGGGGAGCAGAGAGGAAGGGGAAGTCCCACTGCACAAGTGGAACTCCATTCATGCAGCCTTGGATACAACCCTTCCTTCTGAATATTGCACTGATTATTACTATTCTGCTCCAACAATCAGATACACCATTTTGCCAGTTTATCCGGTATCTCCTTTGTATATTGTATCATCATTCATTTCATTCATTGGCGATCACTTGTGGCCGAGTAAGATTGTCTTCCAAGATAAGGTCTTTAACAGTGGGTCAAGTGCCTATGGAGGCCAATTCTGGATCCACATAGCCTCCCACAGTGAGGACATAGGTGTCCAGATGGAAGATAGTCACGATGAGGATTTGTTTGACATGCCTCCCACTTAGCTCGTTTGTCCTGTTCGCCCTGCATTCGTGCTTCTTCAAAGTCCACAGCACCTTTGATAATAGCCAACCTCCTTTTGGGACATTCATGGGCCAAGACTTCCCAATTCTCGATGTTCATGTTACATTTTTTTAGATTCGCTTTAAGAACATCTTTAAACCTCTTTTGCTATCCATCGATATTCTGTTTTCCATCCTTAAGTTGGAAGTAAAGTAGCTGCTTTGGAAGACAGTGATCAGGCATTTGAACAACATGGCTGGTCCAGCGAAGTTGATGTTGAAGGATTATATTCAAATATGAAAATGTATACTTTCCAGCTGTGCACAATTGTTCAGATCTCCATGATAAAAAATAAGGTAAGAAATTCAAAAAACAAGGTACCATCAAAACACAAAAATATAATTCTTGTTAAGAATTGAATGGAAACTTGCATGTGTAAACCTTCTAGGACCAATTAAACAAAAAACTGCATTCCTAAATATTTATGAATAGTTATTAGGGCCCAACTGACCATGTGTGTTGGCACTAAGTACACTTCTGATATGGCAGCATTAAAATAAGCAACATCTAGATATAAACAAGTTGTACAAAAGTTAACTCTTTAAAAGAGAGAGAAGAGGGAACACCTTGAGTTAGTTTCTAAACACAATTTAAAGTGTGTATAATAAAGATAAGTACAATGACAATGATAACAGTAGTATTTCCATATGGTCTGGCCTGGGGCACTTAAAGGACCACTTCCTCCCATATTATCCTGGGTGCTTTTTGAGATTATCAAGGGAGGCTCTTCTCCATATTCCGTCTTCTGAGATTAAAGTGGGTATGTGGGAAAGGGTCTTCTCAATAATGGCATGTAGGACCTGCAACTCACTTTCCTGGGAGGCCTGTTTGGCCCATCCTTACACTCCTAAACATCTCCTATAAAGGTATCTTCAGGTGGGCTTTCAGTTTTGTATGACCCCTGGATTCTAACTCTGATGTGATGTATTATATTTTATACTGTTCTTTTTAATTGGTTGTTGATTGGGGCGGTGTTATCATATTTATGTTATTATCAGCTTTGGGGGCTACATATGTGGCCAAAACAGAAATAATGATATAAATATCCAAATGAGTGCACATCTTGCTTTTCCAGCTGGCATGATTTATGCTCCTACCAATATCCTGATCACTCTGTAAAATGAGACAATGACTCAGGCTGTTGACATGGTTGCTTCTACGCATCCAGTTCCAGTGACAGAGCTAATTCAGCTCCTTAACTGATCAGAAAGTTGGGGGCAAATGAAGCTGCTGTGAGGACATCTTGGCAGCTTTCAATACCATGGTTCCATGACCGCTGCACTGTACTTTTGTGATTCCATTCCAATCCTGATTGCCTTTTCCAAATGGGGGTGCTGACTAATGCTGTTCTCTATGGTTCTATTTTGTCCTCCATTCTTTAACATCAATATGAACTGCTGAGTGAGGTCATACAGAGACTGGGTTGTGGTGTCATGAATGTACAGATGATTCCCAACTCTATTTCTCCTTTGCATTAGATTCAGGTGAAGTTATAGAGGTGCTAAATTGGTGAGTCAGAAACAGGCTGGATTAAAGCAAACAAATTGAAGCACAATCCAATGACTGTTGGTGGGTGATTCATCTGAATTAGGAGGTGGTGGTCAACCTTTTCTGAATGTACTTCCCTCAAAAAGCATCGTGTTCTCAGCCTGTGGGTGCTCTTAGACCCAGTCTTGGAGACCCAAGTGGCTTCCATGGCATGAAGCAACTTTCACCAGCTTCAGCTAATACCTTAGCTACAACCCCTCTTAGACAGAGATAGCTTGATTGTAGTTATCTGTGCCCTGGTAATATCTCACTATAATACCTCGTACGTGGAGATACTTTCAGTTATTACAAAATACAGTAGCTACATTATTAACTGGGACAGATCAAAGGGATCACCTCTCACCAGGCTTTGTGGCTTTAAAGCCTTATATGGCTTGCAACCTGGGCCCCTGGACCTCTCTTCTCCTGCATGAACCTGCCTGAATCCTTGGAAGTCCTCCTCTGAGTCCCCTGGTGTAGACATGGAGTGGGTGGTGACTGGGGATAGGGATTCTCTGTTGTAGCACCTCAGACAGTTAGGGAATTCTCTTCCCTGGGACACTTGCTTGGTGCTAAGCATGATGTCCTTGCAGTGCTAGGTGAAGGCCTTATTTGCCCAAGCCTTTTCTATCTCCTGATATAGACTCTTGTTGATTTTTTGTTATTAACTAGGTCATATCTGACTAAGTCATACTGAGAGTAGACCTATTGAAGACAATGGATTTGACTAACTTAAATCCATTTACATCAATGAGTCTAAGTATAATTTAAATGACTATAATTTGTTGCGTCTTAACAATGCAACCCACTTCTGAAGTCTTTTAGACTCTAAAGCAGTGTATGGCACTTCTGTAATAAAAACAGAGGACAGAATGGTTTTATTTTAATTTTCTGTAAACTCAAAACAATGATGTTTATAACAAAGTTCATAAATTACCAAATACCTTATATATTATTGTCTGAAAACAAAAACCCTTATAAATAGCAAGCAATTCTTCTAGAACTGATACTTGTCCTTTTTTATACTGGTAAAAAATAAGGATTGACGTTCAGAGAAACAGCCAAATATATACAGAGCAGCATCACAATAAGCAACAGTTAAGTTCAGAAACACATACTGTATTAACCTACTACAATCTAGAGGTACAGATCTATTTCATTGTATATCACAATTATTCATCTTCAATGTGACAAATGAAACTAGAGCAACGGGTAGCTAAGGCTCACATGAATGTTCATATACATGTAACTCTCAAACCTATTCTGAAGAGGGGAAAAAGCTAGTCCTATAGTTGGCTTGCTACCACACCCATTTGCAGCTCGGTCATCAAAGAAATCAAGGAGTCTTGAGTAACAGAAGTCAGACATCTTTTGCAGTTAGGGAAAAGAGTGATATAGCTCTCTTTACTTCCAAGGACCTAGCCCACAGTTCTCAGTAGCACTGATATTTGAGTCTCTTTCTACTCAGGTAGCGTTTGAATGGCTGCTGAAGGCTTTGCAATTGCTATGTCCCACATTATTTTTTAGTCTACCTTTCCCAAGAGACTCAGGCAGGGTATGACATTTTGCAACCTCCCCACCACTATCTTTTGTTGGCTGTCTCACTGACAAAATTTAGTGTATAAACTCCTCAGCCTAGGGACTTGTCTTTTTATTTATTTATTTATTTGATTTATATTCCACCCTTCCTCCCAGTAGGAGCCCAATACCACCACCATCTAAACACAAAAGGCCTTCTTGCTGCACATCTCTGAATATAATCCCGCCTTCCATTAAGCAAAGCCACATGCTTAATTGAGGCAATTTATTTAATTTGTACTTGTCAATTAATTTATACTCCACCTTCCCATCTAAATATACCCAAGGCAGCTAACAAAAATGAGTAAAAAGTACCAAAGTAATCAAAGTTACACACTTAAAATAAAAGAAAGACAAGTCGAGCATTGCAAATAAAACCAAAGTAACCAGATATATTTAAAAACAGCCACTGGGTCAAACTGGAATTCAAAAGACAATAAAAAACCATCAAAGGGGGCAACCATTAATATTTCCTGGGACAAAGAGTTCCACAGTTTGGGCACTACCACTGAGAATATTCTCTCCTGTGTTGCTGCTAACCTTGCCTCAGATACAATTGGGATATGTAAGAGAGCCTCTACGGCCCATCTGAAAGGATAGGCAGGTTCTTATGGGAGGAAACTGTATTTCAAGCACCGTGGTGCCAAATTGTTAAGGCCTTTAAAGCTGATATAGTAACCAACACCTTGAAATGAACCCAGAAAGGGATCAGTAACCAGGCAATTGTAATAGTAACAGAGTCACGTGATCCTGTGGAATGGCCCCCATCAGAACTTCAGCAGCAGAATTTTGAATCAGCTGAAGTTTTCAAATGGTTTGCGGCCTATTGCCGAAATAAAACACAAACACCATTCATTGGGTTAAATCATGGGCCACTTTATTAAACGGAATCAATTATAATAATGAACCTGCAGAGGGGAAATCAAGTGCGGGAGCATTCTGATGATCCAGGCAAAGCCTGCTTGCAGCCATAGGGCAACCAAACCCTTGCCTGAGCCCGGGGCTGCCCTGTGCCAGACCCCAGCTCAGGCCACACCCTGAAGATGTGTAGGGGGTCCAACCCGCATCACCGCCTCCCGGAGCCCTGAAACTCCGAGCGGATGAGGCACGTTGGCCCCAAAGGCAGCCCGTGTTCTGCCCCCGGGCCATATAGCCCTGAGCTGCAGGCCCCCGGACCGCCAATCACCCCCAAAGGTGCCTAAAGGTGTCACCTAGCTGCCCTTTCCCTTTTAACCTTTCCCCCGCACTTCCTTGACAAGTGACCATTAACATGTTAAGCCAAAACAGACCAATCAGCCTATTAACCCGAAAGGCACCCATGCTAACCCTTGACCCTTCCCCCCAACCACAGTGTGGAGTAGGCAAAAGAAACCTGCCAGCAAAGCGAGGCAGGCAGGCCAAAAATTCCTAGTCGGCCCCGTAGCGACCAAATGAATCACACTGCAGCAGAGGGAGGGTCGGGCGGGCGCCGCCAAAATTCAAAGGAGGGCGAGAGGCTGGCGGAGCGGCCTTAAATGGCCTTCAGCAGCCCTGCCTCCTATTGTGTGTCACGCAGGCGCGCCAGCGCGCTGCGTGCACACACACATCCCCCACGATGGCGGCCTGGGCTTCGGCTGCGGACGCAAACTCGCCCCTTTGCCCAGCATGTACCGGGCGCAGAACGGGATTTCAAGGACAGCTCTACATATAACACGCTGCAGTGGACAACATAAAAGGTAATCAAGGTATATGTCACAATGGCCAACTCTGGTTTCTGAAGAAATGGGTATAGCTGACACATCAGCTTAAACTAGGCAAAGGAACTCCTAGCCATGGCTGATACCTGGAACAGTAGTGCCAAATCCAGGAACATCTCCAAGAGTATGACCTTGATTTTTCAGGGGGAGTGTAACCCATTTTCAAAAAGACAACAGCCCTACCTGAACAGTATTTTCACTGACCAAGAGTTGCCTTATATGATTTAATTTTAAATTTACTGACCAACCTCCACTCCTCCACTGAATCATTCAGGGTTTTCCCCACCTCCTCTGGAGACACATAAAAAGGAGGGATAGGGCTTGGTGTCTTTAACATACTGATGGCACTGAATTCCAGGTCTCCAGATGATCTCTCCCAGATGCTTCATGTAGATGTCAAATAGCACAATGGCTAAGGTGGAGCTTTACAGAACCCCATAAGTTACAGTGTCGAGCAGAAATCCTCTTGTGCCACCTTCTAAAATCTACCCTCAGAAAAGACCCCAGAAACACCGGTACTTCTGCAGTCCCCCCCCCCCCGGCCCGGCTAGGCAGCTCAGAAGAATACAATTGTTGATATCACTGAAAGCCACTGAGAGGTTTAGCAGAAACAATGGGTCCATGTTTCCCCATGTCTGGTTCTTGATGTACAATAGGGCCCTGCTTCTTGGTGCCCCACTTTGCAGCATTCTGTTAATATGGTGTCAGCAGGGCGATCAGCTGGAGGGGGGGCTGGAGCTCCCCGCACTCCAGCTCATCGCGCTGGAGGAGGGGAAGATCAGCTGTAGCGTGCTCCAGCTGATCTTCTCCTCCTCTCCTCCTCGGTGGCAGTCAGACTCGTGTACTCCAGCCGATTGCGCTATAGCTGATCTTCTGCTCTTCTGGCGTGATCAGACTCCCGCTCCAGCTGATCGCGCCTGAGGAGGGGAAGATCTGATTTCCTCCTCTGGTGCCATCAGTCAGTTAGGTTCCAGACCCCCGTGCTACAGCTGATCCACTTTCCAGCGGTTTTCGCTTTCCGGCGGGGGTCTAGAACCTAACCTGCCATATGAGTCGGGCCCTACTGTAGATCATATTCCTGGATAATCAAGTCAATTTCAATCCCAATTTCCAGGCTGGAAACCAGACTGAAACAGATCCACAAAATCAGCTTCATTCAAGAAACCTTCCTGTTTTGTTGCTGTAGAGTAGCAAACAAAGGATCCCAACGTCTAAAATAGCAACCCCCTGCAAGGGCTTGCTTGACATGATTCTACAATTCAGCAGTTGCAATTTTTTAATATATCACCAGTTGGAGCAAACACCTCCAAAGCACCCCAGCAAAGTGTTGCTGTATCTTCCCTTCTCCCTGCCTAGCAGAAGCGGAAAAAAGAACCTTCTCAATTATAGTGACCAGGAGGTACATGGGTGGTGGCGGGGGGGGGGAGCAGAGGAAGAGCAAGCATGTTGGTGCAGTTTTCCACCAGCCTCTAACACTGGGAATTATTATACTGCTGGAACAGTCTGGCTCAACACTGCATGAAGGTGGCAGGCTAGGGTAGCTGCACCTACAAGCCTATTGTTTATTATGGTCCTCTTTGGCGAACAAGTCAAGCAAGAGAAATAAGCTACTTCCTAAGGCTTAGAAGAAGTGGCACAGGTAGAACAGAAGTGGCATAGGTTGAATTCCACATTCAAAGAGTTTCTTTACAGTAAATACCTTTAATGGTCAGTGTTTTCACTCTCTTTTACACTCTGAAAACATCCCCATGGACATTAATCTTCCAGTTGCTTTATCTACTACTCCCTTCTCAATCTGTTAACCTCAGCCCTTAGCTTGTAATATCACCAACACATTGCTCGACTACATAATAAGGAGATTTTTAAAAAGTGAAAGAAGGTAGCATTGTTCTAAACAGTGCTTTAGGAACAGCTTCTAAATGGGCAGTCACCAATAGCAGCACCATGTTCACCATGTTCATATCGGGGAATGCTATACCTCAATACATGAAGGGAGGTATTCACTGTTTTCAGCTTGTGGCTAGTGACTGGAGGGAGAGGAAAGGGTCTAGTATGTGGCTACTTGAATGAGCCTATGGAAATATTTGCTTTGTCACAGGCATCTGTACACAGGCCTCTCTGTTTACGGCACATATATGCTGGTGAGGAGGGAATCCCTGGATAGAAGCAGACATGGATGGGAAAGTTGGCGTCTTCCTCTGTAGCATGCATCCTTGAACAACTCATCCTTGCTCTCACAGGTGTTTATTCATAATATGAGAACAATAAAGTGACCTAGATTTTAGGGTTGTGACTAAAGCAAGACCTAGTACAATCAACTCCCAGTAATTCATGGAAAGGGCAAAATGGTATGGAAAGATTTATTTATTTATTTATATCCCACCCTTCCCTCCAGCAAGAGCCCAGGGCAGCATTATATTCTATATATTATAGAATATTATATATTCTGCACATGGATTTTCCGCCTGTTCATTTATTGATCACTCAGACTCAATTTTCAGTCTGTAAAATGGTACACCAAGAAAAGGTGTATTTTAGAATTATCAGCTATGGATTCACTATTAGGGAGTCCCTTAATAACATTATTCCAAGATGAAATTATTAATGGAGAATAACATAAGAACATATGAAGAGCCTGCTGGATCAGGCCAGTGGCCCATCTAGTCCAGCATCCTGTTCTCACAGTGGCCAACCAGGTGCCTGGGGGAAGCGCGCAAGCAGGACCCGAGTGCAAGAACACTCTCCCCTCCTGAGACTTCCGGCAACTGGTTTTCAGAAGCATGCTGCCTCTGACTAGGGTGGCAGAGCACAGAGCTAGTAGCCATTGATAGCCCTGTCCTCCATGAATTTGTCTAATCTTCTTTTAAAGCCATCCAAATTGGTGGCCATTACTGCATCTTGTGGGAGCAAATTCCATAGTTTAACTATGCGCTGAATAAAGAAGTACTTCCTTTTGTCTGTCCTGAATCTTCCAACATTCAGCTTCTTTGAATGTCCACGAGTTCTAGTATTAGGAGAGAGGGAGAAGAACTTTTCTCTATCCACTTTCTCAATGCCATGCATAATTTTATACACTTCTATCATGTCTCCTCTGACCCGCCTTTTCTCTAAACTAAAAAGCCCCAAATGCTGCAACCTTTCCTCGTAAAGGAGCCGCTCCATCCCCTTGATCATTCTGGTTGCCCTCTTCTGAACCTTTTCCAACTCTAGAATATCCTTTTTGAGATGAGGCAACCAGAACTGTACACAGTATTCCAAATGCGGCCGCACCATAGATTTATACAACGGCATTATGATATCGGCTGTTTTATTTTCAATACCTTTCCTAATTATTGCTAGCATGGAATTTGCCTTTTTCACAGCTGCCGCACACTGGGTCGACATTTTCATCGTGCTGTCCACTACAACCCCGAGGTCTCTCTCCTGGTCGGTCACCGCCAGTTCAGACCCCATGAGCATAGATGTGAAATTAAGATTTTTTGCTCCAATATGCATAATTTTACACTTGTTTATATTGAATTGCATTTGCCATTTTTCCGCCCATTCACTCAGTCTGGAGAGGTCTTTTTGGAGCTCTTCGCAATCCCTTTTTGTTTTAACAACCCTGAACAATTTAGTGTCATCAGCAAACTTGGCCACTTCACTGCTCGCTCCTAATTCTAGGTCATTAATGAACAAGTTGAAAAGTATAGGTCCCAATACCGATCCTTGAGGGACTCCACTTTCTACAGCCCTCCATTGGGAGAACTGTCCGTTTATTCCTACTCTCTGCTTTCTGCTTCTTAACCAATTCCTTATCCACAAGAGGACCTCTCCTCTTATTCTATGACTGCTAAGCTTCCTCAGAAGTCTTTGGTGAGGTACCTTGTCAAACGCTTATACAGTACATAGGTAGAAGCAGGGCATGTAAATACAATCTATATACTTCCCCACCACCACCATGTTCTGTGAACTTATATTTTATTTATTTAAAATAAAATTTAAAATTATTTAAGGCTCAAATCAGGTAATAAAAAATAAAATCTGAAATGCATAAATAAAACAAAATTAAATCCAATCCAAAATGTCCATTCATACTCAAAATAATCTTGCAAAGAAACTGCTCCTAGATATTTCATAACTAAAAATGAAAATTCTCCAGCCTTCTTTCCCCCCCCCAGAATGCTCATATTCTGACATGATTACTTGTAGCATACATGCCTGTTATACCCTAGATAGAGTTTTATCTTTGTACTGTTCATATGCTGCCCTGAATACCCAGGACTTTTTTAAAAAGCTGGTGAAAAACATCTAAACAAGCAGAGTTTTATGTGTCAGATGACATCTAGGCAGGCACCGCATTGCTTGACAAGACAGCAACAGAAATCTTAAGTGCCTTAGTCAATATTCTTCAATACAGTCTCGCCTTCTCTTATGGACAGAGGTAATTCAATCATACTGTTGCAAATTGATGGTGCCAACCTCATATACACCAAAGAGAAGGGAAGCAATCCACAGCCCATGCCTCTGTAACTCCAAGCCATCTATCTTTTTATATTTTGATAGATTTGAAAAGGGATGTTAAAGAGTTATTCACCTGAAAATTCTAATAAATTCATTAGAGGCTAAGACTGCATTTTTAGTCTAATACAATAGAGAATTGTGGCAAAGTTTGTTTCTTATATAAAAAACTACGCTAATGTTAAAACACTATATTGCAGTGGATCACAAACTGAAAAGGGTCAACATTTATTATATATACATTTTAAAAGGAAGAATATGTTTGTAAAGCTTTTTTAAAAGTATGTTTTTAAAGATGTTTTGTTTCACATATTTTAAAGTCTCTTTCTGAGATGTTTTAGAGTGTTTTTAGTGTTTTTGTTTGCTGCCCTGGGCTCCTACTGGGAGGAAGGGTGGCATATAAATTTAATAAATAAATAAATAAATAAACAAACAAACAAACAAACAAATAAACAAATAAATGAATGAATGAATGAATGAAAGTGTAAGGGCCAACTGACTGGCCACTGTGAGAACAGGGTGCTGGACTAGATGGGCTATTGGTCTGATTCAGTAGGCTCTTATGTTCTTATGAAGAGTCCATTACAAGCAAATCCAAGAGGCCATCAATTTTTGCATCACAATCCTGCAAACAGGGAAATTCTGTTGCAATCAGGGCGGTGGAGTCGGAGTCGGAAGCAATTCTGGGTGGAGTCAGAGTCGGTAGAAATGTACTGACTCCGACTTCAAAATAAAATTAATATATTAATATTAATACATTAATATACGTTTGCCATTTATGAAGGAGTCAGAGTCTGAGTCAGACAGTAGAAAAATTAATATACATTTGCCATTTATGAAGGAGCCTGAGTCGGACAGTAGAAAAATAGAGGAGGAGTAGGTTTGACATACCGACTCCACAGCCCTGGTTGCAACCATAAGAATTTTTACAGAACCATTGGACTTGATTGTACCTGAAAGTCAACAGCAACAACTTCCTATTCTAATACAGTATCTAGCACAAATCACTTTCATATTCCATCCATACAAAAGTACTGTGTACAATCAATTCCTCTATATGTGAAAGCTTGGACTGGGTTCATTCTAGCTCACGCATGTAGTGTTAAGCCATGGGTTAGCGTTACATGTGAACTAGACCCAACTGTCTACACATGTTCTAGAGGAAGGCAAACACCACACCAGATTTGTTAACTGGTCCTATGTGTTGGGAACAACTTTCTAACTCAAAATATGGCAGTCTGTATGGTTGTTGTCAAAGATGTATCACTGAACACTAAAGTCAGGATCATTCACACCATGGTATTGTAAATCTCTATGTATGGATGTGAAAGATAGACAGTGAAAAAAGAGGAGAAGAGAAAAATAAACTCATTTGAAATGTGGTGTTGGAGGAGAGCTTTGTGCATACCGTGGACTGCAAAAAAGACAAATAATTGGGTGCTAGAACAAATTAAACAAGAACTATCATTAGAAGCTAAAATGATGAAACTGAGGTTATCATACTTTGGACACATAATGAGAAGACCTGATTCACTGGAAAAGACAATAATGCTGGGAAAAACAGAAGGGAGTAGAAAAAGAGGAAGGCCAAACAAGAGATGGATTGATTCCATAAAGGAAGCCACAGACCTGAACTTACAAGATCTGAACAGGGTGGTTCTTTATAATAAATGCTACCAGCAGGGGCATCACTACCAGGGTGCGGAGGGTGTGGACCACACCTGGGTGACACCCTGAGGGGGGTGACACCCAGAGCCGCCCCGCCCTGCGCCGTTGCCCAGCAAAGGAGCTGAGAAGCGCTCCGGGTCGGCGCAGCCAACTCCTCCTCGCAGGCGGGCGGGCGAGATAGAAAGCAGGTGCCCGCTCGCTGGCAGTGAAGCCAGGATGGGCCTTCCACCGCCAGCCTGGAGCACGTGCGTGCGCGGGAGGGCGCACGCCGGAGGTCTGCCCTCCTGCTAGTGACGCCGCTGGCTACCAGAGGTTGCTGATTTATAGGGTCACCATAAGTCGAAATCGACTTGAAGACACATAACAGCAATGGTTGTTGTGAACAAATAGAATTCTGCATGCCATAGAAGAAAGCAGATTAGAGGACACAAAATATAAGCAGAAACACATAGAACAAAGTTGCCAAATGCAGTCCATTTCTTGCTGCAAGCTCATTTGTACGTACTACACTAAAAAGACTTCACAGAAGCAGAGACTGCCCCATTGTGATGTGCAGTCTTTAGTCTTTAAAGGTCAGGATACAAGCACGCACACATGTGCACATGCACGTGTGCACACACGCACACACACACGGAGATACAGGAGGAGTTATGATTCTGTCTCCCCTTTTCCTGTATGTTGGAAGAAGCCAAGATAGAGTTTTTTGGAGGATGAGATGTACTAAAAACTATTTTCTGATGCTACAGCAAACATATTTCATTTGACAGACATATACAAATGTACAACAACAGGACCAAGTCCTCCCTGTCAAAGTAACAGACACTATATATGATAATATCTCAATTAAAAAAATGTTCCTAAGTATTTTGCATCTATACGCGACAGCTTTGTTTTCCTCACGTAAAAGAGGCTCAAGATGTGCTTATATGCTTGCCTTACCAAAATTCTTTCAAACCACTTGGAAAAACGTTGGCCAGCAAACCCCCACACACACAGTTCACCTACAAATTAGTGCATGTAGGTAGTAAGGCAGTTAATTCTCTTTCAATTATTAGTGTATACAGTTTCAAAAAGAGTAAGATCCTTCTCAACACAGACACTTATATTTGATTTCATCACATGGCCCTGAAAAAATTATGGATGGGATCCCAAGGACTAGCGAGTGAACAAGAGGCAGGGCTCCTCTGGATACCACTTCTGAAAGCAGGCCTCTCCCCATATCCCCCAACTGACAAGCTATTTCTGAAACTTAGAGGAACTTTTTGCAGCAGCATCTCGTATAGCACAAGAAGTTGCAATAATAAAAAAAAATCCAAACAAAGGTGGGGAGAATAAGAGTGCTGGCTTTTCCCTGTGATTCAAATGAAAGAAATAGAGAGACCAGATAGCAATCCCAGTATATTCCTAGATCTTATCCCAAGGAGAACAGTTCACAAAAGCAACACCAAAGATTCAACAAGTGGGATTCACATTTCAGTTTTTACGGTGCTGTATTTGTTATTTTAGTTTTTTAATGAATTCAACATGCTTGATTTCAAATGTGAGACATTTGGGGCATGTAGTTCAGTGTGAAACAAAATACCTAAACCAGGGGTGTGGAATTGGATCTGGCTGGTAGGCCAGATAGTTAACTCCCCACAACTGCAGCAAACTTGATAAGGGAGTGGGACCTCCCACCCGTCAGTCACCTAACATCACAATGATGCCAGGTGACCACTTGTTTGCCCACAAGGTTTGAAATCAAACTATGCAAGCAAATGCATAGCCCCACAAAGCGCCTTTCAAAGTGCTCCACAAGACCCAACTATCAGCTGTTTAACAGGGCTTTACCTGCCCAACACCTGACAATGTATAGGGCAGGTGGGTGCAGCTTGGTCAAAATGACCTTGCAAGCCAAATGGGAAGCCCTGGTAGGCTGGAGTTTCCCCACCCGTGACCTAAACTGTTCCAGTCAGTGTTGCACATTAGAGCATGAAGTGCCAAATAATGAGGAAATACAATTATCGGAAATAAAAGCAAACATAAATAATTAGAAACAGTTTCTAATTTTTTTCTGGAGGAATAGAGAAAATCTAACAACAAAAACTCTCAACAACATTGTTTGGAGACTGGACTATTTAATAATCTTTTAGCCAAGTTCTCCGTTACAAAATCACCTCTATGTGCATGTACCTATCCTCATCACAGAATGGTCATCAAGCTACTATTGGATGACAAACAACAACAAATCTTCATTTTCCAATTAACTATAAAATATACTTCTGAGAACTTGCTTGCTAGGTACTACAAAGAAACAAAACTAGAATATGCAAAATGATGAGGTTGTGACAACATATAACTTACATGAAGGCACAAATTTCTGAATACAGTACACTGTTTATCTACACAAGCATTGGTGCATGAAACAATAGACAAATGAAGCAGCAATGTCATATGTGATAGCAAATACCAATGGTAATCATAGGAATGCAGCTCAAGTAGACCAAAAATGCTTATTTTGTGAACCAACTCAAAGCCACAACAAACATTAATGACTTTAAGTGGTGGCAATTAGCAAATACTCCTCATGAGTCTGGGGATATCAGCAGTAACATTAATGCAACGCTTGAAACATTAACTCCTAGTTTACACACTCAAGATTTTATTCAAAAGTCTCTGAATTAATAGGAACATAAGAAGCTGCCTTACACTGAGTCAGACCATTGGCCCATTTAGCTCAATATTGTCTACACTGACTGGCAGCAGCTCTCCAGGGTTTAAGGCAGCAGACATTCCCAACCCTACCTGGAAATACTGGTGATTAAACCTGGTACTTTCTGCATACAAAACAGATCCTCTGTCACTGAGCTATGGCCCTTCCCCAAATGCAATATATTCATATAACACATGCTATGCCATTTGTTTCCCCTTGTGTATGGCTATTGGCAACATATATACACATGAAAAACGATATCACTAAAACAAGCCAACATCACAATGAGAATGCACTGCTCTGGACAGAGGCAAGGATAAATTCCAAGAACACTTACTTCTCTCTTTTAGGAGTGTGGACTGATAGTTGTCCATTCGTTGAGGCATGAGGGTTTATTATTAAGGAGGTCTTAGAAGAGGCTGAAGAGGAGATACATGTTGTCGACAGGTCCAAACTGCTGTGGTTGTTGCTTGCAGCTTCCTCTGCTGTGTGAGAACCTGTCACTTCCTTCCAGAGTTGCTGCAGTTCGGTTGGAATCATGCCTGAAACGAAATTGAATAACAAAATTAATTAACAGCTAATTTAGCCATCTTCCAATAGTAATTAATAGTTAACAAAACTTAGTCTGAGAGGTTATTTTCCACATTCCAAGGACTGAGCAATAAATGCCTCATATATACCCCTCTAAACTGGAGCAAAATTAATACTGCCTATCAGTCAATATTTTACACAAACTGCATGTATCTGAAGTTGATACTAGGCTTCATAGTCATTGTACGGAAGATGGGCAACAAGAAGATCCCAACGGAATCAGTATATTGAAAATCAAAGTTGTCTGTTTTGTTTTTTTCTAAAAAAAAGCTATTTTATAGCCCTGTTTGCAGAGACAGTTTGAAGACATGAAAGCAAAAATATGAAAGAATTATATTCAAGAAAGGAAAATAAATTCAGTGTGGTATTCTTCCCCGCCCCATTTCTTATCACTGCATGGTGAACCTTCACATTCAAGAGTACCAACTTTCAGTACTTTCAAGTTAAGCCTAACATGCTCATTGATCAGGACTGGCTGCAGGTTTTACAAGACCTTGATCAAAGTGCCTTGTTAGGTTCATGGGCCCCTTCATGCTTATTTGGCAGTGGCAATAGTACTCCAAGGCTGGCTGGTAGCTGCCATTTTAATCTTCCACAATACCCTGGAGTACACAATATAGTGTCACTCCAGGGAAATGTAAAAAAACTAAGCAAGTGGCTGACAGATCCAGCTGTCTAGTGTCGCAGATCTGGAGCAGGTGTAAGCACTGATTGGCCCTACTGGGGCATGTGGGCAAGGATACCAGGTGCTGATGCTACTCATTTTAATTTGGCATATTTTCTTTATTAGGTGGGCTCTGCTACCTGATATGACACCAAGGGAGAACAAGGACGAGAGCCTATTTAGACAGTGTATGATATCTGTCCCTGTACTTCAAAGTGCTCAGTAGTATAATAGTTAGCAGGGCCCCTTAAATGGCCTAACAAATGCCCAGAAAGCACCTGATTGCCAGTGCCCCACCACCTGTATATCAGTGTTTCCAAAGCCCAAGTTAGCTGCATCAGAAGCAGCACCAATCCTGAAAGAATGAGTGCCAAATTGCACTGGCTGATAACCCAATTAGGACCAAGTCTGCTTGGTAATGGTCCCAAACTGAAACCCAGTTAAAGACTGACCATCCTGATGAAAAAATAAAGGCCCTCCAAACTTGCCTCTAAACTGTAAGAATGAGCCAAAGACCCTAACTGGGCACAACCCATCCACAGGGAAGGAAGCCAAAGCAATAACAGACCCCTGGCCCCTTTGTTCAATCTTTTAGTGCAGCCGAATTTGGACGCTGGTATTTCCTACCATGACATGGACTTATTTAAAAGTCTGACCAGACCTGTCATACTTAGAGAAAGCAAGCAACTCACCCATATGACCCCCCTCCCAAAAAAATGCCATAATGGCAGCAGCGAGGAACAAAACTGCCAGTCCAGGACCTTTTCTAGAACAGAGATTGTGTTCTTGTGCAATTAAACAAGAACTTGTACTGTTGGTGACATACATATTTGTGCTTTCCTATGTGACATGCTCTTTAAGATTAACCAGTTCCAGAGTTCCTTGTGCAGAGACAGAAGTGAAGGACAGCTGGTAGGGACAGAGTACCAAAATGATCAGGGTCATTGATCAAAGTGACTGGGGGAGCCAGTACTACTGGTGAGATTTACAGCCTGTCTTTATTTATTTATTTATTTAATTATTTGATTTATATCCCGCCCTTTCTCCCAGCAGGAGCCCAGGGCAGCAATCAAAAACCATATAGCCATCAAAAACCATGCTTTCTATTATGGGGAAGCAACTTAGCTATATTGTCTATCAATTGTGTACTTGCAAACAAAATTGACTTTGGAGAGAAAATTCATGAGTTTAGCAATGAAAAAGACTAAGAGAAATAACGCTTTAAGCAAATTGGTCCATTTATAAAATATTTGCAGCCATATTTAGAACAACATGATTTACAAGTAGTAGTTTTTTACCAAACAAAACAAAACACTGGGTATCTACATCTATCTTCCTTAGGACCAGCCAAAGAATGACAAAATAGTCAGCAAGGTTTGCAAGGCTGGATGTTATGTTAAACAAAAGAGCAAAAGGGGTGCACATATTTGGGGGAATCGGTTGCCACTTTGTTTCCAGATAAATAATAATAATGGTAGAAAAGTCCCAGTGCTGGCCATGGTGTAACTTCAAAAATGTAGAAAATGTTTCAGAATTTAAATAGAAAAATTTATTGCATGGAATGATATTGTGGTATGTGTGTGGAAGGGGGCTCTATCACGAATTTGTACTGGCCAAAAAAGATAATACTTGGGCCCTGTCACATGACACAGCTTCTTGAATATCCTTACAGACTCATTATTTGTCATCAATATTAATGCATAAACAGTTCATGTTTTTTGTCAAGCTTTTTGGTACCCAGGATAAACAATTCAACATAATTTCCTGGTGGACAATACATGGAACAAGTTAAAACAGAACCTATTCATATTGATAGGTCCATTCTTTAAGTCCCAATGGGGCATAAGTTCCGATTGTGGTTTTCCTTGCAGGATTTATATTGCTAAACAATTATTGGCTGAATTCTAAAGACAGAGAATCTAAATAAATGGTGTTTCACTTTCTGAAAGACTAGACGAAAGATAAATTTTAACTTCCCTTTAGAGGCAAGAAAGGTCTTCAAAATAAATTTATTCATCTGTGTTATTATGACAACATGAACCACAATGTGACTAATTTTGTGCTTAAGTTGTAAATGATGACAAATAGCTTTGTTATTAAATGCAGTTTTTATTAATCACTTTTAGACATAAATTATGAATTTACATTGTCTTCATGAAATGCTTTTCGAATTTTAACAGTCAAATTGATTATACTATGATTATTTCATTAACACACCTATCTTTCTCATTAATTTTGGTTTCTAGCACTGCTCAGTTAATTGATGGATGTGCCTAGTGAAAAAAACTGCAAGTTTCTGTGTAAGTAACACTATTATTATTACTGTCATTTCTTGATCAGTGCTAATGAGCCATTGGAACTGAAATAAAAACATAAAATAATTTTTATTTTTAAAAGGAAAGGATAACCATTTTTACGAGAGTCTTACATTGTTCAAGCAAAGTGAGAACTTGAAAGAATTTCAGAAGGCCAAACAGAAGTTCAAAATGGTGTATATCATCAACTCCATCTTTTGATGAGATTACAGATTAATTTGACATCATGTAAAAGTTTTGCATACCAAAATTTGAGATTGTTCTGCTGTTGTCCAGGTGCCTATGGATCCAACTGCTTTGTTTCAAGATCCTGTACTCGTTATCCTTGATTTTGTGTGAGAATGTGTATGTGCGTGGGGAGGAATTTGCAATTTTTAAATATACATCCATGTCTGAAACAGACACATCTCTTACCAAATTTAAGGCATTAAAGACAGTATGCACTATATTCATTTGGAACACATAATAAAAAATGCCAAGGTCTAAATTTAATTTATTTTTGTCATTTAGAATACAATGGCTAGATAATCATCTCAACGTGATCAGCCAAACATCTTTACTTTGCTAAACTGTTAAAGATTTTAATTATGCTAGCTTTGGAGAGCACTGGTCTAATGAGGCGATAGACTCCAGAGAATCTAAGTGGTTAAGAACTGTGAAATGAGTCTGATAGGATTTTTTTTATATTCACCGTGGATCGTTTGCATATCAAAGAGGAGTAAATTATTGCACGACAGACCAATAACCTTCCCCGCCTTTCTGAGAGTAGTATTAACAAAAACATTTGGTCTTTGCTAGTGGGATGACTAAAAATAAAATTGCAAAAATGCTTTAAGTGTCTACAATTAGTATGTATTCTAAAAGGTGCTTCAATTTATACATTAAGTGATCAGATAGTCTAAAGATGCATCTATTGCTATAAAGCTACTCTTTCGCATTTCATAAAAATCAAATGCCAATTATATTTTGATGGATTTTGTCCCATGTGAGCATTCAGTTATTAGACATATTCAATTATTGCTAGTCCCTTGAAATTAAATCTCTGAGGCAATTTAAACAAAGAGAAAGGTCATGACACAATCCTGTGTCCTGTTTAGCTGCAACTGGGCTATTATTTTCAAACACCTTGCAAAGTGACAGTGTGGGATGTATTTTTAGCTAACGCGCTTGACAGGACTGTCTCCACACTAACAATTACCTGTGAATATGACTGACCCTTTCACCACTGTTTACTCAGTTGAAACAATAGTGAATGGACCTGTCTGTTGATGTGAACATACTGACGCTAGAACACACAAGTCAAAATTATTTTTATTTGGGATACACCAATGTGAGAAAAAGACAGTCATTATTGTTATTAGTGTTATTATTATTAGCTATTAATAAACATAGTTCTTCACATACATAGCTCTAGATTTTTAAGGTAAGGCAATATTATGCTGCTGCCTAATTCTTAAATACTGCAGAAAGTCTCTCAAAATATCAAGGGCAAAAGGGGTAATTAACAAGTTGCAACACCTACAGCAGCGTTTGTTCAAACTTGCGACAGTTTACTAATGTTAATGAGAAATGTCTTTGTAGATCATAATATGAACAGATTCCACAATTTTGATATGAAAGGCAGAGAATTTGTAAGTAACTGCAGCTCAAGTAGGTCACAGGCATGAGGATTCCATATCTGATTGAATTACGCAACAGAATCCAATTATGACGATACAGAAACCTGTGACATAATTATCCCTAAAACTATGACAATGCTTTTAAGAACTCTTGTACAAGTAATCTTGATTTCTTTTTTAGCACAAACTCGATGGATGATCTTTTTTAAGAACTGGGAAAATATAAAAAGTTAGAAGCTATTTGTGAATTGCCACTGACATAAGAATCAGAACATCTTCTTTTTTTGGTACCTATCAGGAAATTTTCCCCTGTAGGTTTTGTGTAGCCTATTTCTGGAATTATAGGTCTAGTTGTTTTAAAACACTTTTAAAGTGGGGCTTGTTTTATTCCCAGTGCCACGTACAGATACAAGCTCTACTTTACTGATGTATTTATTTGAGTGTAAGAGCAAGAACAATTACAAAAGGTTATAATGGCATATATGATATTTTATGCAAGACAATGGGCAAAAATTCTTTAAAACGTAAATAAATGTTTTATTTTAGAATGCACTCTTTGAAACAAAACCCATATGAATTGTGGTTGTTATGTTTACCAATATTATTTGACATCTAAAAATAAAATGAGGAAAAAACTGCTTGAATAGGTTGCACGTTTACAGCACATGTACTTCCAGTTAGTAAAAGTTCTTTATGTACTTTACAACAGTTGCCAGTTACGCAAAGGATGTCTATAATTTAAGTGTTCATTGCCAATTATTATTACAGGTTGGAGCTTTCACTGTCTTTGCAGCATTTCTTTTTCCTGGGAGAAGTATCTCCTTCATTATAAAAGAAAATGCAGGCACAGGTTTAAAAAATGTATGCTGTGGGGACAGTTGACAGATTACTGTTCACGGAACTCGATTTTGCAACCCCAGGTACTCACTGGCTCAAAGACAGCTAGAGTTGCTCAACCTCTTTTTGTCCTTGTACCTCCATACCCAGGTGACCATGTTCAAGCAAGCAGAAAGTTGATTTAAACCTCATAATGACATCAGTTTTAAGCCATCAGATCTCTCCAATAAAGGAAAGAAATATGTTGTATTCTGACCTGTCTGAATTCTCAAGTTACCCTTTCCCTCATCTTTTCCCACCACAATAGCACCCCGGAATCATATTAGCAGTTGAAGGGGGAAAATAGCGTAACTAACACTAGCCACAACCAATCAAAGCTCTCTTTGTTTATGTTTGCCTGATCTCCGGTGCTCATCCCATTTTAAATATGTTCCTTCCTAATGTGGTAGGAATTAATAGTTATACTACACCGCGAAGCCTATCAATCAATGCCACAACTGCGGAATTACCTACTGGTGTCTCTGATGTGTTGCTGCACAGATTACACTTCATGCATCACCACATTCATTTCTTTCACATTACACATGACCGTGTCTTGTCACTGCCCAATTGCCCTCTTTCGGACAGCTTAACTGATATACTATACAATGAACCTTGCCAAGCAAACTTAATTGCATAGGAACTGTGGGGAAAAAATTAGGAAGGCAGAAGCCAGAGTCCAGTGGGTGGGTATGTAAGAACAGCTTGTGATGTTTCTTACCAATAAATTTGAAGGTGTAATTAACTTTCACTGTAATATTTTACATGTACAGAATGGCACTACCCTGCAAGCCTTCTCCTGTATTCCCCCTCCCCCCGGGGGGGTTACGTTATTTGTTCTTAAGTGTCCATACCGTCCATAATATGCCAAGCAAATTTCCCAGTAGACCGAACTTCTCTCAGGAACCGTGGGAGTTTGGAATATATAACCACCACCTACTTCATAGTGCCACTAAGTATTTGAGTTCGTTCAGTCATTACCTGGCATGTGGGATTCTATCCAGAGTGAGGAAAATCAAAGCATGCTCCCTTCACAGATTTCAATGCAAGCAGAAGTTAACAAGTGCACTGGCAGATCACATGTGAAAATAAATGCAAGACATCCTGATTCAGTAATTAATTTTCTCCAGAAGAGGAACAGACGAGGGAACTTATGAGCATAAGGTTTGCTCTCAATCTCACCTCCTAGAAACCAAAGCAACAACTGCACAGGTATTTTGGACAGTGAATTTAGCACTGGGGTGGACGGGAGGAAAAACCTATCTCAAGATTTGGTGGTGAGCTGCAGCCATACTTTTTCTGATAGTCCACATAGGTACTATTTTTAGAAAACTGCAGGAGGCAAGTTTTGGCTAAAATCAGTGGATGTCAGGAGGTGGAATTCACTAAGGTCCCCCAATCTTTCTCCCCATAATTTGAGTGCTGTCTATTTCTCATGTACATCTCACTGAGTCAGAATGGGTTGGCTGCACTCCACATTATCTTTACTATCACAGCATATGGAGATGGGGAAAGTGGAGATGGAGAAGAGAGAATAAATTTGTTGTGGCCCAGCTTACAATGTAATGCAAAGCCAAACCAAATTAATGAACCTAAGTTAGTCATGTCTATTAACTTTAATGGGTTTGCTCTGTGTAGGACTAGCATTGAATATACCACCTTTTGTCACAACTTGTAGTTTGTCTGGAGTGAGACAAACCAAGAGCCACGTTTTGGATGTAACAATGATCCAAACCACAGCTTATGGCAGCAGAACAGCAGGAGGACCAGAAAAGGAGGGTATTATGAGAGAACACAAAGACCTACAGTAGTGATGAGAGGAAGTCCCATTGTGCAAGCAGAGGCTTGTTCTACTCGCACAACAGTAACACTGGATGCAACTTTTAACTGGAAAGAAAAAGAAAAAAATATTTCTTGGTGTTCTATTTCATGTGGTGCATTGCAGTCACCGATGGGTATTAATTACAGTATTCTTCTACGTATAGCTCCCACCCCCCAAAATCCCAGCTACTTTGACATTTCTCTTATTCCCTGCATATTTAAATACAGGAACTTTTCATGGGTAGCTTGTTAAAAAAGATTCAATGTCCATCCATCAATGTTTGGTGTGTTGCAAGATTTTCAATACTGGGGGATTATTCACTTGGCAGTTAGTGAAACTATCCTCCCCAAGTTCCTGCTTTCAGGTAAATGACCTACCAGGTCCATGTTGATATGCCCTATCTAAAATCATATACACCATGACTTCTCTCCAAAACCATGAACCCATTTTAAAGGTGGGCAAAAAACCATCAAGCCTTTTCTATGCTGTCTAACATGTGAACAAGACAGCAGTTTTTCTTCAACCTTCATAAAGTTGCCTCAAAGTAGAGTTCAAAATGATACCAAAATATCACAATATATCCAGTGCTCAATTATCTTTGTAATGTTGCCAACTTTTTAAACTGACCTCTGTAGCTATGCTTTTAACAATAGACTGACCTGCAGACATTAGAAAGTTATATGTTTATGTTATACTGTTAAAAGCTTCATTTCCTGATTTCTGCACATCAGGTTGTCATTAAATGCACATAAGCAGGCACAGCAGAGTTACCCAGTCATTTTGTAACTCTAATCACCTAACAAAGTGCAATGTGAGTGCTGTAGTGTGCTTATAGAAAATATGCACGAAAAGTTCCAAAAAATTAAGTTATCGCTACTTTGCAAATATGCTTTGCAATCTTGTTTTTTCACAGAAGCCTTCGGTCAAAGCACTCTTATGCCCATTTTACAGGTAATGCTACTGATAAAACTTTTTGTAAGTCCTTATTGAGTACCAAAACTGGCTGCGTTTGTGTTGGAATTTTTAAAAAACATGTTTATAAAGCTTTTTAAAAAAGATGTTTTTAAAGATGTTTTGTTTTAATATATTTTAAAGTCTGTTTTCATGATATTTTAGAGTGTTTTTAGTGTTTTTGTCTGCCACCCTGGACTCCTACTAGGAGGAAGGGTGGGATATAAATTTAACAATAAATAAATAAATAAATAAGATGTAGTCATGCGCACGTCACAGAAATGTACTATGTTCGAGACAGCCAAATAATACAGAGTAGGGAGGCTTTATTGTCTCCCCCCCCTTGAATACAAAACCTTTCCAGTTACACATAACTCTTCATCTGCGTAACTCAAGTTTTATTATTTCTTTTCAAGGTTGCTTATCTTACACCTAGAGAAGCTGGGTGGGCTAGAAAGCATCAGCTCAACTGCTCTCTAATATCAACAATCGTTCACCTGCTGAAGGTGTTGTAACATGGACCTGAAGGATTTCTAAGGCCTCAAAATCTGTTTTGGAGGTTTCATTAGGAAGAGGAACCAAAACCTAATTCTCCAAGAGATAGATCTATCCATTAACTAGAAAAATCCAAGACGCTGAGAAGTGCTTTCCCAGTAATATATATATTTCTAATGCTGGACTGGTTTGTCAGATTAATGGGAAGCCTGCAAATGCTTCATTTCAAACAGCAGCAGCCACCCTCAAAACGCTACACGTACCTTGAGCAAGAGGCTGCAATGGCAAGGTAGGTTGGCCAGGTTGAATCGTTAGCAGACCCTGGCGTTGCAAAGACAGGAGGTGCTGTTGCTGCAGTTGTTGCATCTGCAAAAGCTGTTGCTGAAAGGCCAACTGCTGTGATGTCACCTGTTGCTGCTGGGGCTGTAATATATATATAAAAAAAGAAATTACATATTTCTTTCAGCCTTATATACATTTTTTCCTTCATCATAACAACTAAAGAAGAAGATTAAAGAGTGCTAAAACACTATATACAAGATTCTTTCTCCTAGTCCCTGTACTCAGCTTTTCTACTTAAATAGCCTGCAAGGTCGCGTACAACCTAATACTACAACAGTTAACAGATTTTTTAAAAAAACACCAATACAAGTAAGCAGCAGTTTAAATAGCAACCAAATGTTATAGCCAATCTGCATTAACTCGCGCTAAAAGCTCAGAGAAAGAGGACTGATTTGACCTAGTGTCTAAAACAGTATTGAAGGCATAAAGCAAGTTTGCTTGGGCAGAGAATTCCATTGCCAGAGCACCACCACAGAAAAGTTCCTGTTGCATCATGTATGCTTATTATTGCCAAAGCAGGTCTGCACAACTTGGACCCCACTAGCCAACTCTGACAGCATACCATGGACTCAGTCATTTCCCATTTTACTGCTACCTAGGAAAGTAAAACTGATGAGCTTGTCAAGCACATCAAGGCAAGCTATATTTCATAACTGGTAGGCTACATTCAGCTTGGAGAGTCAAGCTGTGCAGGCCTGCTGCACAGCCAGTTGCCAAAAGGCCAACACATCAGGGGTAAGAAAGTATTTGATCTTGGCAAGTAAAAGTGCCCAGGGGCCTGAAGCCCAGAGGCAGGCTGCATTATAGTATCTAAATTAGATGGCCAAAAAATCCTTGCGTGGGTTTTTGGAAGAGAGAGTCTGTGTTCTCTAGTTTTGAATGGTGTCCACAAGGAATTCTTCTTCCTTTTCTTCTTCACATCTGATTGATGGGCTTTCAGGGGGCATGGCTGCACCATACTCAGCTTCTCCCTTCTCTGCTCAGTATTGTGTTTAGTTTCCCTCAGTCTCCTGGCTCCATATGTAAAGTTGCTTCCCATTTCCATTCCATCTCTTTTGCTCCCTCCAACAACTTCCTGGAACTCATGTAGGAATGGAAAAGGAATGGATTTATTCATGAAATTTGGTAGTTCCAATATGATCCAGCTTTGCCTGGGTTAGACCACGTTTTTTTAAACGAGTGTCCACTTATATCTGAGCCACTTAAGCATTGTCATTAAAAATAAAAGAGCCTGACTAATATATATAATTTTTGTATAGAATTAAACTTATAATACATTTCAAAGAATCCAGCTCCATGTGGCACTACATTTCTGCAGCATAGTTTTATAGCTATTTTTATAAGTATTAATAAAATATTACACAATACAGTTATATGCATTCTTATATGTATTTATGTGTTGGTTACTTTAGGAAACCTGATTTGTATATGTACATATTATACATATAACAATGTATATAACAAAGCACAAAATATGTGAGCAGCATTAGTAAAAAAAAACACCTTGATTTTCTTCAAGATCAAGGAGCAAGATGGGAATTAGAAAAATCCCATGCAGATTTTCCAAAAATTCCATCCCTAAATTCAGCTGGTTTTTCAGTTCCATTCTTCACCTATCACCTTGAGAATATATTCTAATACATCCCAGTCATATGGCCAAAATGGAAGGTTTGCTTTGTAAATTGGCTGGGTAGAAAAAACAGGTGTGTTTGTGTGGTATAAAAGACCTGTGGATTTAGTGTTGATACTGAAAATGAATCCCAGGCTGAGCATGTGCACACACAAACCTTGTTCCTGAATTCTAAGTGTTGTCTTCTCTAAGACAGAAAAATGGGGTGGGGGTGGGGGTAGAACAGAGTTATAAAAATATGATAAAGTTTGCTAAGGAAAATGGGAGGGGAATTGCATAGTTTCTAAAGACAAAGGTCTTGGTGCTTATCTGTATGGGATGTATCCAATCCATCTTTAAAGGTGTGTGAAGGGAGAGCAGTGGCACTACGCTGCTTCTTCATTTGAACAGTGGGGAAGGGAGAGGTTGCCGTTTCCTAGGAAAAGGCACACTGCTGTACATGTTCAGCCTCTCTCCCTCATCTGTCTCTCATTTCAGATTCTCATGCACAAGGGAAAAATAGAGGTCTCTGTGACACCACTTCTTACTCTCTATTTCCTCATCCCCCAACAATGTTTTCATCTGAGACCACTGCTTGCTCAACACTCACTTTGAAGCCCTTTTTATTGTTGTTGTTGTTGTTTTACTTTCCTTTCAGATTGTCCAGTATGACCAACCTTTATTCTTGGTCAAAGGGAAGAGAAATGAGGCCTACACTCATCCTGTCAGATCTCTTGTTAAAAAATACTCAAGGTTTAGCAATTTTCAACAGAAGTTTAAAGTTGGCTTATTTCAAACAAACCACAGTCAACATTAACTACACTTTGCCAGTTTGGATGCACGACAGGCTGAGGTTAAGCACAAATTGAAGTGAAAGTTTCAAACTCTTCCTTGTGCCAGAGGCACAAAGCTCATTGTCATACTAAACTATGGTTGAGCATGATGACTGAACTCAGTTAAAGAGAAGGGGGAAAGTTTATTCTGGGCATCCCCCATGCAGTTCTTTGGATCCTGTTCAAAGTCTAGGAGAATGAGACAAGATTATTTCCCACTCTGGCTTATAGATATTTCATGCAAAATCTATATAAATATTTTTATCCGACAAATAAGTGATGATTTAAATACAATGCTGGGCATGTTTTTTTTAAAAAAGCCTGTGTGACATCCTAGTTCTTCCAGTTTCATGTCACACCGGCATCTATGTGTAGCAATAGCATGCCTTGTGTGGCTTGGACAGGTACTTCACTAATGCTGCCTGCATAGGAATGCCTGGTATCACATTAAATTGGCAAGAACTCTTCTATGTGGGGGAAAAAATTGCAACAATGGAATTAACTTGTATTCTCATGTCTTTTTGCTAGACACATTTATAGTTCAGGGCCCTGTTATTAGTTTCCTTGCCAGTTAGTGAAATGAACTTTTGGGCTGAAAAGCTCAAATGTAGAAAGTAGCATTACACCATCACATCATATACACTTAATTGTAATGAAAAATAACCCCATGCTCTGCTCTACTTATTGAAAGAATTGTCTTAGCTATTAAGGCTCCAATTGGTTAATTTATTGCATTTTCCATAGTAGCTCTCTCTGTCATGCCATCAATCAATTCACAGTTCTCTCTCTTGTGTTATTCTACTTATTTTATTTTTTAACTTCAGTGCTTTGGAGTGGTGGAGGGAATTATTCACCTTCAGAAGAAGAATAAGTTGTTGTACTCCACTGGGATCTGAACCTTAAATCTTTGAGGTGTAAAAGAACATGTTGCTTTTCTTACTGCTGCACCCAGAGAAGCTTTTAACTACTCTGTTTATCACTTCTGACATAAATAAATGAGAAAAAAACCAGACCTTTGAGGAAGAAAAACTTCATCTAATATTGTTAATTAGCCATGACAAACGATGAAATAACATTGTAAATCTTTCATAGAAAGAGCCACTAGATTTTAATTACACACATACATAATTTAGCAAACATCTTATTTGAATGTGTTTAAGATGTACAATACTCAAGGATTCAGAGTCCTTGATTTTGTTTCACTTAAAGAAGCCTTTAGGTTCTGCTCATCTTGTGGTTTATTTGCTTTGTTCTCTTAAAACCATTGAAAACGCCTTTGCAGTCTTGATAAATATCTGCAGGAAAACTTTGGTTGTGTAAAATATCAATGCATCATGCCAATGTTTAATAATTCCTTAAGCTAGCCAAAAAAAAGTTAATGTAGATTTCCTCAGTAATTATCTGAATGATAAAAAGATGAATACGGGCGCTCTAGAACAATAAATAGAAGGAAATTATCTAATATCCCTAATCTGTTAGGAATCGTATCAAGGTGGAGGTCTCCAATGCTTTTGTAGCTAACATCTGCAGAAAGAAAATTAACCCTTGACAGATACAGACATATATAATCCATATGACAGCAGCACTGAGGGGGAAGGGGAAGGGGAAGGAAAGGGAGTAGAGGTGGTGAAAAACTGCATGACATTTGGAATAATTGCATTTGCCTTTAAGAGGTCTATATGCACCTGGACTATAAAACATTTCCCCTTAAAAATAAGCCACTTGTATGATTAGTTAAATATTTATTTATAAGAAATATTCAAAAAATATTAAAAACATGAGACATTTATTCTGTTGCATCTGATGCTGCCTTTCACCCCCCCATCCTTTCTGCTATATATGCCCAGCCAACATGAATAGGCATCACTCAACAACGTAATTCTACTCCTTCAGTTCCAAAGACAAAATAGAGAGTAACAAAGGTGAGTGGAGCTAGATAACCTCCCCCTCAGCGTGTAAGGCAATTCTGTTGACAGAACAGAAAATAAAACCGGATTGAGAACCAGGCCGCAAGTACGTTGATTGGTCAGTGTTGCTCCACAACATTTTGTCAGACTTAGATGATGGGGGAAATGGCACAAATCTAGACTAAGGGCAAACCTGCAAGCATGTTAACGGGCTAGAATCTTACATGGTTAGTCCTTGGTGGTAAGAAACGGTATTATTTTTGCAGCCTCCATATAAGAAGCATAGATCAACCACGAGCTAAAGCTCGTGCCAATAATCTGTCTGATTGGAAGGAATGGGGATGGGGGGAACAAAGGTACTTGAGCACAACTTGAACGATGGCAGAATGAAGCTTTGCTTGATTATGGAGAAAGGGAAACATCACTTTGCACATTTCCCTGCTCCTCTTGTGATCTACATCTTTGCTAAGATGCTCTTGCCAGCTACCTAGACACACCTCACTTCTTGATTGATCATTGTTGATACTGGCCGGGGCTGACAGAAGTTGAGAGTCCAACATCATCTGGAGAACTATAGGTTTCCCTGCCCTGATACTGACAGACCAATATGTAGTAAAGTCAGAGACACATTCCCACGGTGGTGAAAGTGGTTTCAACACCTATTTAGTGTAGGAATCAACACTAACAGAGCAATCTATGCTCCCCATGCACCAGGTTTGAATTGAGTGGAAGTGTCCCTCTGCTTAGATCTGCCACCTGAGTTGGCTTCCCATCAGCTGTCAAACTTATGGGCAGCCTGCTGATGCTATTTCTGCCAGCAGACTCCCCCTCCAAATGGGGCGTTCTGAGGGTGGAGAGGGGTCTGAGCTAGTCTGGGATCTGCTGGATTCACAGCTCTTCTCATTGCCATTAGGCAATGGCATCAGGCCCAATTGTCCTTCCTCTCCACCTTCTGATGGGGCCGCCATGAGCGGCAGCCCAGATGCAGCAGTGGTTCAGCCATGGGCAGAGAGTGGGAGTTAGGATTTCAGTCTTAAGCTGCAATTGGGAGGAAGGCCCATTGGATTCAATGGGATTTATTTATAATTAGGTACGTGTAGGATTCCACTGTTGGAATGTAGGTACATCTTAATCCTCAAAACACCTCTTAAAAGCAGTTATCATTTCTACTCATACAGAATGGAGAATGCATCCAATCATTTATCAAAAAGCACCATTTAACAGGCATAATTTATATTGGTTGAAATTAAATGCAGAATGTTAAAAGTTTTTTAAACTTTCAGAAAAATATTTAAAAAGTCCACTGGTGGAAAGAAGTAGTCAAATGGAGAAGAGCTATTTTTTATGTTCTAAGTGGCTAAGGCCACTTAGCATGGAGTAAGCTCTATTAAACTAAATAGGACTTAATAGACATGAATAGGACTGCACTGTAAGTGGTTTATTTTACTGGGATTTGGAAAATATTGCCTTCCACCAATATGCTAGCAATGGATTTCAGAGCTATTACTTCACCCACTGAGAAAGTTAATAGAGTTTCTGTCTGAAAAACTTAAAATTACAACCAGAACAACAAACATGTAAATAAGCTGAAAAGTCAAGCAAGCCATTTCAGTTTTAAACCAGCATGTTTAAAATGATCCAACTGTTCCTGATTTTTCTGAAGTTATTGGATAAATATAAATCACTAAGATAGTTAAACCAGTGTTTAATAATTTGTTCAGCACCTCAGTTATTAATCCTTGTGAAAAATTCATACTGTAAAAGGAATGATTTAGTATGAGAACACTCCCCGTTTTGGACATGTCAGTGACTTGCCACTTCACTGCAAGTTAATATTTTAAAACCAGCTTTATTTATATAAGTTGACTGATGCCTGGTCTGTTGTCTTCACTGCTATCCTCCAGGAAAAGCTCATGAAAGCTCTTTCTCCATTTAAAAAACCAGGATAAAAAAGTATACAAGCCCATTGTCCAAGAAAGAACTTAAAAGCAATGCACGTTGCCAAACTGTGCTCCCCACCCAGTTACCAAACACAGGATACAAGGCAGTTTGTTTACTTCTCACAATTGAATGCATACAAAAAAGGTCTCAGTGCAGTCCTGTTGTCAGGTCAGTAGTCAGTTGTTAAAATGCTGAAATATCCTGATAAAACTTGCATTTTTGATCCCCTCCCTAAAGCTGCTGTCAAAGGTCTGTTTTCCTTTCTTGGGTTACTCCCTACTGCCTAACATAAATTGTCATAACTACTGGAGGACAAACAGCCTTTTATCAAAACAATCTACTTAGCTCAACTTGAATGCAAAGAAAGAAAGAAAGAAAGAAAGAAAGAAAGAAAGAAAGAAAGAAAGAAAGAAAGAAAGAAAGAAAGAAAGAAAGAAAGAAAGAAAGAAAGAAAGAAAGAAAGAGGGTGGGTGATATTTTCTACCTTTATTTAGAAACCCTTCCATCATCTTTTTCCTAGGTCTATTTGATAGAATCAATGTGACAGGTTTTTTTTAATAAAATCAAAACAGACCTAGGGAGTTATAGGCTCAAGATCTGGCTTTGACAAATGGAAACACTGCAATAAACATGTTCTCAACCCTGCCGTAAAACTCCTCTAAATCTTACTTACAAGAAATAAGACTTTTTAAAAGTACCATATATGGTGTGCTGGTTACAAGTCAAAGCTCTCTTGCTAGCAGTTTTAGATCTGCTTTCAGATAATGGCACAGTATTATGAGCTACTAACAAGGAAGAACGCAAGAGATTAACAAAGCCTAAGTGTAAGTCAGCTGAATTGCTATCATGTGGCTATTTAGTTTGAACATGTGGAATCACACTCATGGCATACACATGGGAACAAGCAGATTCATATTAATTGCCAGATTCGTATTAATTTGGCAAGAACATTCTCTTTAACTTAGGAAGATGGCACTGAAGAACTGTGGGATGAATTGCATTGTTTGAAGCAACCCCTCACTAAAACCATCTGGTTATTAAAAAGCAAAAAAAAGCAAAACCACAGTTGAAAGCAAAGAGTGTGTGCCCCTGGTTCTCCTTGCATCAACCAATGTTATAATACTAATTTTAAAACAGGAAAGAGACTTTCCTTACTGTAACTTTGAATACTACAGTATCAGACATGTGACCACAGTAAGTCAGTTGTGATAGATATTGAAATGTCATTACATTGTCCAACTTCCCTTCTTGCCTTTTTAACACAAAGTATTTTGCCTTCTTCGCCAAGCCATCATCTTTGTGTCAAAGACGCTCTCCTGTCTGACAACAGCAATTTAGAAGAGTTAACTTTTATCATTCATTCTGCTGTGTAACTTTCCCCTTCAAATTTCTTTATCTGCCCTCTCAGCTCATCTGAACTTTCATGTTCTCCCAGCATGCAGGCTTGCATTCAAAACTATGTCTAATAGACCAAATAAGAGGTTAATAAGAAGTGGCAACAGAAAGAAAAAAAAATACAATTCCTGGTAACTGATAAGAATGACAGTGGCAGCCCTTTATTGTTTGTCTTCAAATATAGAGTTAAAGATCTTTAAAAAACTAAAATTTGACGCCTTTGAAAAGAAAGAAGCACAAAATAACAACAGGGGGTTATTGCCTGGCAGCCACAGGGGAGAAGCTCCATAATTCTTATTCTCCCTTTTGAAGGTTGTTAGAAATCCGATTCAAAAAAGCAACAGCAGAAGGAGAAAGCCTCTTGAGGCTATAGCCATTTCCTGTGATCATGCATAATGTGCTTCAAAAGTGGGTTTTTACCAATTCTGTTGATCAATTGCACCTCCTTCATATTCCCTTTTTTTCTGCTGTGTTTACATCTGATGCGACTCAATGACAAGCACTGTCTGAGACTGTGAAACAGACCTGTCATGTTGATTTATGGGCGCATCAAACCACGACTTGTCCAAACTGAAGCTCGCAGTTCATTAATTAGAGAGTTGTGACTTTGAAGTCAGCTTTCAGACTGGTTTTTAACATTTGGCTTAATTTATATGCTCTTGAATGTGGATCTCTAAGGGAAAAACTGAAATTCCCTTCTTGTCTTTGAACTTCTTTTGACCGCACAATAATCATTTCTTTGTCCAGAGTGATGCCTGCATCCCAGAGTCATTAACGTGCATTGAACTGCCACTGATGAGTAAGCCCTACTGAATTAGAAAAACAGCCAGCAAAACAAAGCTGAGAGCATTCTGCACAGTGATATCTCACAATTACATGCCTTCCCTCCCTGTGCCATTTCCATTTTAATTACTGTTAGTCCTTTAGATTTACATTTTAGACATTTTTTAATCTGTTCCCTTTTTTATTATAGTGGCGCCTGTTAACGGGCTATAGTTAAGGTTCATGTCAGCATTTCCCATTATACCCCCCAATTTTCATAACTTGGCTGTAAAAATTAACACGACTTAAAACTTGGTTTTCTACAGTAGGGAGAAAATTTTGATGGTGGCCAAGAAATTGTGTGAACCAACTGGGAATGTATGCTTACATAAATCACAAACACCACACTAACACACAACTAGTTCAGGGACATTTCTAGGTGGCTTCCTACCAGTAGCCATGCTATAGGAAAGAAAAATCCTCAGTACCAATAGAATTTTCCACAATCTACCGTGCCTTTTCTAGGAGATAATTTATGGTATTTAAGGAAGACAAACCTAGGCAAAGTTTATAATGTACAGTAGAATTTACAAAGCCATAACTGTTAAAGGGATATGGCAAAAACTCCCCAAAAGTGCAACAGACTATCTGTAACTAACTTATTTAGAAGACCCCATCATACTCCACAAGTTTAGCAATTTCATAAAAGTACAAAATGATCAACTTTTAGCCAACATTTTTAATCACATATTTTTCTTATCAGTAACTTTTAAATATATCTTTCTTCTATGTTACGCATGGGATGACCTTCTGCCATCCTTCATCTTGGGGTGGTAGCAGGGGGAGGGTTATGTTAATTTTAATCCAGGATAGTTTCAAACAGTTCCTATTATTTGTTATGCGCCTTCAAATTGATTATGACTATCGACACTATGGCAACACTATGAATCAGCGACCTCCAATAGCATCTGTGATAAACCATCCTGTTCAGATCTTGCAAGTTCAGGTCTGTGGCTTCCTTTATGGAATCAAGCCATCTCTTGTTTGGCCTTCCTCTTTTTCTACTCCCTTCTGGTTTTCCCAGCATTATTGTCTTTTCTAGTGAATCATGTCTTCTCATGGTGTCCAAAGTATGATAACCTCAATTTCATCATTTTAGCTTCTAATGATAGTCGTGGTTTAATTTGTTCTAACACCCAATTATTTGTCTTTTTCACAGTCCATGATATCTGCAAAGCTCTCCTCCAACACCGCATTTCAAATGAGTTGATTTTTCTCTTATCCACTTCACTGTCCAACTTTCACATCCATACATAGAGATCGGGAATATCATGGTCTGAATGATCCTGACTTTAGTGTTCAGTGATCCATCTTTGCATTTGAGCACCTTTTCTAGTTCTCTCATAGCTGCCCTCCCCAGTCCTAGCCTTCTTCTGATTTCTTGACTATTGTCTCCATTTTGGTTAATGACTGCCGAAGTATTGATAATCCTTGACAAGTTCAATGTCCTCATTGTCAGCTTTAAAGTTACATAAATCTTCTGTTATTATTGTTCCTTTTATACTAGAAGGAATATCTACTCCCCTCACCACCATCCCCTGAGTTTCACTAACGGTCATAAAGAAAGCTGGCGTATCTTACTGTTTCCACAGCAGCCAACCAGATGCCTACAGGAAGTCCATAAGGAGGACATGAGGGCCTCTGTTGTTCCCTAGCGACTGGTATTCAGAGGCATATTGCATCCTAGATCACATGCACACACTACTAATATGTGGGTGCACAATAAAGGATATGATCTGTGATGACACACAAGCCGTCTTTCAGAAGCTTGACCTTCATTACACATCTTCTAATTTTGGAACCCCTGATGACCTTCAGAAGAACCACAGAATACCATGGCACATAGTTTTAAAAAATCACAGTTTTATAGGCAAGAACAACTGTAAATTTAAGGAGTAAAAGATAATGTACACAACATCAGAAAATACTTAAAAATGCTAATTCCTAGAGAGTGAATGGGACGTCAGAGCCTTGTGCTTCCATCCCAGTTATTTAAATGAGTCTCAAGGCTGTTTCACACCTGATGTTTTTCTTGCAGTGGGATTGGCTTTGAACGTTCTAAACAAGCAGGAGGGGTATAGAGAGAGAAGTGCAGAAGATCCTCTTCCTCCACTTGTTTAGATTGTCCTTGTAAACAAGTCCACAACATTTACTAGCCTGGAAAAAAAATTCTACCCTGAAGGGGACCAGCAAAAGAGGGACAGAGAGCTCCACCCCTCCTGCAGCAGCCTGCTGCATGTCTATGCACTCACCTGCATACAATTCCTTGTCGCACATGGCTACAAGGCTAGTGCTTAAATACAAGGCTGGTTTATAATGTTCAAAAAAAAAGTTATGATATCTGATCCTGTGGGGAGAGCTATGACATCTTTGTATCTAGAGTCATTTTAGACAGGCATTGGAAAGACATGCATAATGCACTTGCACATAACCTTTCCTACCTCACTTAAAATGCTCATAATAATTCAGAGATGGGTCCCCATCTGGGTGTGTGTGTGTCATGTGTGATGCATCCCTTTAAGCATACCCAATTCTATTTGTGTTGTATCCAATGGCCTTGATCCAAAAGAGTATGCATGCAGTAATCAAGGCAACACATGCATAGCTTAGTAAAAGAATCTGGAATCCATCAATCGACTGTTTGGCAGGGAAGGGGAGACTGAATCCAGCCTCCTGTTCCTTCCCCTGAATAGTAAGATTCCAGCTTTGTTTACCAGGATACATGTGCACAGTGTTAGCTGCTGGGCTAGGAAATTATAAGGAGGAAAAAAAGGGGGGGACCCCAAAATGCTTGAAAAAATGTTTATTTTAACAAAAGCCCAACATGTTTCGGCCACTCAGTGGTTTGGCCTTTGTCAGGGGATGAATTGGTCTAAAATATTCTTTTCTATCAAATCTGCTCAAAATGATAAATGACCACCATGGTATTTTAGAGTATTTTAGACCAGTTCATCCCCTGACGAAGGCAAAACCACTGAGTGGCCGAAACACGTTGGGCTTTTGTTAAAATAAGCATTCTTTCAAGCATTTTGGGGTCCCCCCCTTTCCCTCCTGTTTCTAGTCAGAAATTATTTGTATTGACTTTATATAGGAAAAATCATTTCCTATATTAATGGTCATTTATCATTTTGAGCAGATTTGCTAGAAAAGAATATTTTAGACTAATTCATCCCGTGACAAAGGCCAAACTACTGAGTGGCTGAAACATGTTGGGCTTTTGTTAAAATAAACATTTTTCATGCATTTTGGGGTCCCTCCTTTTTTCCTCCTTTTGCTTTTGGATGCTTGCCACTTTCTGCTGTTGGGGAATTACAAGGACAGCATCACTTTATGCATATTAATCCTCTCCATCTAGAAAGATGTACATCTGGAAGCTGGTTCAGGGCAAAGGTGTGCATAACCCCAAAGACTATAGCAAATACAGCACTAGAGATTTTCATTATGCTGTGGTTTGAAAGCACAAGCACAAATGGAATCTTTCATGGAGTACTTTCAGAAATACTTTCTAAAGGCAGAAGCCACCTTCTGCAAAAATTATAGATACAATTTGCTGCTATAACATACTGCACAAAATAAATGGAGATCAAACTAAATGAAATAAAGAGAAAGCAGGTTCTTACATCTAACCCTAAAAGCTGAGGCCTGATGCATTCAGTTCATTTATGCAGACCATTAACAAGAAAAATGGCAGCTATACAGCTGTTATACTTTCTTTTGGGATCTGTGGTCTGCAAGTAAGCTTCACTTGTACCTCTTTAGGCTGTTTTCCAGCATGTTGTTGCTGTAGAAGTTGTAGCTGCAACTGTTCCTGTTGTTTCTTATAAAATTCTTGAAGCTGCTGCTACAAAGGAAAAAGAGAGACAAACAGAAAGGGAGAGGGAAAAAGAGAGAGAGACTGTTAAGTAAAACAAAGTGGGATAGCCAATTCAGGGTCCCCTTTTGGCAGAATACACAAACTGCGTTATGAAAAATAACATCCTTTTATCTCTAACAGTCTGACCTTTAGTTTGAAACTTGACAATAAATTCAGTGCACACTGACTATTCTTGGCATTATCATTTGAAAAGTAATCTCCAAAATGAACTGATGAAAAACATACCATTTTCTACACAAACTAATTAATATAAGGCAAGGAATGACCTTTGATTGCAACAACAAAGCCAAAATGCCCTTGCTGGGAGAGCCTGGTGAATCTTTATTTAGAACCTGTACATGCTTTCTAAATCATCATTGTATTGTACTGTATTAAGCGTTGTTTCGTATGGACACAGGCTCCTTACTCCCACCCACCTTGCCCAATCTCCCAGATAGATAGCTTTATTGAGAGTTCCAATTCAATGAATGAATGAGTAAATGGGAGAGTGAGTGACTGTGAGGTACAGTACACAAGGTCAGCTTGCAACAGACTTTGGCATTGCTGCACCATTAATGAATTAACCCGGCATAGCTTATTGAGATATGTAAACCTCAAAGCCATTTTTGCATTTAGTTAACACAAACGTTAATGGAAGAAGTCTGGTATTAACCCACAGCATACATCACAGCCTTCAAAAATGTAACATACATTTCTTCTGAAATCCAAGGGCTTGTACACACTTTACTATTGGCCTTTGGGCTGCTGTGCCAAGAAGTAACTGTTTTGCTTACCACCATATACCTGCAAGCCCATATGTGAGCCACAGCTAGAAGTAATACACTAGAAGTAAATGTGACCACAAGGGATAAATGTAGTCTGCTAATACAGTAAAAGCATATAGACAGCAACTGCACTGAGGCTATAAAATAATTGAAAAAATGGACTGCCTTCAAGTCGATTCCAACTTATGGTGACCCTGTGAATAGGGATTTCATGGTAAGTGGTATTCAGAGGGGGTTTACCATTGCCTCCCTCTGAGGCTAGTCCTCCCCAGCTGGCGAGGGCCTGCTCAGCTTGCCACAGCTGCACAAGCCAGCCCCTTCCTTGTCCGCAACTGCCAGCTGGGGGGCAACTGAGCTCCTTGGGACTATGCAGCTTGCCCATGGCTGCACAGGTGGCAGGACACGTAACCCCTGAGCCACTCACTGTGGGGGTGATCTTTAGCTGGCCCTTTACACCCAGGAGACACGAGCAGGGATTTGAACTCACAGACTCTGGACTCCCAACCAGGCTCTCCTGTACTGTACCAGCTTTCTATAAAATAATTACTCCAGGTGGCCACAGCTTATTTAATGTGTCAGCCTAACCTACTTATTTGTTTTGTTTTAAGGACCTGGGGGGTGTAGATCAAATATGCCACCCTGCACTTGTTGGACAAAGGGTAGCTTTAAAGTGGCATATTTGATCTACACCCCCCAGGTCCTTAAAACAAAACAAATAAGTAGGTTAGGCTGACACATTAAATAAGCTGTGGTCAAGTGGTGATTTGAACCCAGGTCTCCCACAACTGAATTCTACGCTGCATCACATTGACTCTCCAAATGTACCACAACCCTTCTAGTAGTTGTTTTTTACTGTGCTTCCTTATATGCTCTGTAAACTGGGGGGAAAGTACTTTGTCCTTTTGTTTATTCTAGCTAGTTACAACACGGGTTCTTTGGGTAGATGTAGGTGAAAGGCAACTTTTAAACTGTATATGAAGTCTTGGAAATCTGGCATATTTTACATACAATTTGTGATTTTCTCTTGCAGAAAAGCTTTGGGAAATTGTGGAATCTACGGTTTCAAGACTGTATTTTTGAAAATGCAATGAAGAGAGGGATTTGCTCAGTCACTGTCTGAAGCTGCAACTATTACACACCATGCATGTGGCAAAATATGTAGAGTGTTCCATCAGGCATAGAGGTTACTTCTGATACATTTTTTCCTATAAAGAAGAATATTTGTGGTGAATTATGAATGTGTGTGTATATATCTATATCTATCTACATCTAATTCATATGGATCTTTTTCTGCTGTTGAGGAAAATCATTACTTTGGAAATAGCACTAAGAGGCTACTCTTCCAACAGCCCTGTTGGTGGGCTGAACAACTGCAAATAAAACAAGCTGTTACCTGCTGAAGCATGAGTGCCTGCTGCTGCTGGAGCAGGACCTGAAGTTGCTGTGGAGTTAGCACTTGCTGCTGGAGGATCTGCTGCATTTGCTGGGGAGTGATAACTTGAGGTGTCATCATAGCCACTGACACTGGAACCTAAAGAAATAAGAGAATGTAAACAGCATGCAACTCAATGTGTTCTTTGTCAAGTATTTTCTTAAGGTATTCAGGATTTCTTTTTTCACTTTAAACATTTAACATTGTTCCACTAGTCCACTTAAGTTAGTCATCCTTTACTTCTCAACCTCTTGGTTACAATTTAAATTAATCTTATCTTGTTATAGTTCACAGGGGAAAAAATAAATTGATTGCTCCTTCTAAATACATTTCTCTTCCCCCATCAATACATATTTTTGCAGTGGAAATTTCTTTTGAGAAAACTGAACTATTAGTTTATGTGCCTTCTAGACGTAACCATCAATGCTAACAAATTATACATTAATTAATAAGTAATACCCTTTAAAAGCAACCACTGGGGAGTCTAAAGCTAATGATTTGAAGCAAATGAATGTAATCTCAGTGATACTGAAAACCACACCTTGTTCCCAAGCAATTTTAGCAGCGGAGTTCCTACAATGATGTCTCTACCATTCCATATTCACCCAGCATACAGATGGCTTCAATTCTTTCATATTATGTGAGATACCATTAAAAGCCGCTTTCCATGACATTTCAGTGACAAACAGCTACAGTGATGAACTTGATAGCATTTCATATTTGCAACTGTTAACACATTTCTGCACGGGCATCTTTGCAAGGAACCTGTACACTGTATCTGAAAGGATGATGTCTTGTTCAGATAAAACACTGACATTAAAATGACAGGCTGTCTTGGCCAAGGTTACACAAATTGTATTCAAGCGGATACCTAATGACAATGCTTTGAATTCTGCAAGCTTTCTAGAATGTAATTTAGCTATTCAAAATAATCACTGCACTTGTGTTTAATTTGCAGACTACATGAGAACCATTTTGTCAGTTCCGGTAATGCAACAAGACTATTTCACTAGAAATCCCACCAGAGAGAGAGAGATGGATGGGGGGGGATTATGCAGGGGAGGGGGGATACAAAACTCACATGACTCTGAATAGTAATATTTAAGCACCTTACTTTTTTTTTAGTTTCAGCTCAAACAGGTGACAGCAGAAAACTAAAAGCAGTAAAGGATATACTGTGTTAAAAAGGATCTGCTGTCATCTCATGTATTACAATAAAAGGTAATAACATGTTTTGAACATTTTTATGCACCATGTTTTTAAAAATCAGCAGACAATAGCTGATCAGGAGATAAAAGGATTTAAAAAACGTTTCAGGGGAGTAGTAAGCAAGGGAGGGATGCAATATTAATTTTATGTAACATAATGTCTTAATATGCAGTTTATCTTGACTTTTTCACATGATTTGTCCTGTCATTTGCATAGTAAATTCTCATTCCTAATTTCACAGTCATTATGCACTGATGTCCTGATTTCTCAGCACCACTAATTTTGATGAACTAAAAATGGTTCCTGAAGGTCATATTTATGTATAAAGAATACCGTCAAATATTGTTGTGCACATTTACATGCATTTATCAGAGATACTTCTTGTTTACAAGAGTAAAAAGAAAGTGTTACACAACTCTGACACGTCATTAACACAACACCAGAAATTGAGACCAAGAGTTCCCAGCAACACTGCCATTCTGAATTTGCATTGTGCTGCATGTCACGATAACCTAAAGCAACCTAGAGCCATGTTCAAGACACAGCAGTTCCCTCTTAGTTCTGACATGATCTATAAAAGTACAGTGTCAGAGCTATAATACTTGAATTTATCTGAGAGGAAATTCTTAGAGAATACCAGACCAACTGTTGGATCTTTGCACTATACAGGCCTTCCAATTGTTATGTGTATTGTGCTTGCATTACCAAAGTAATGTCAGCTTGTAAATAAGCCCACAAAAGTTACTAAACTGCAAAAATGTTTACTAGACTGTTGAGGGCTGACAGAGGAGACCCTCCTGCAAAAGTGCACTGCATCTCTACAAAGCGGAGGAAAGTGGGATTTACCTTCTCAAACAGCCCAATTAGTGCATAAAAGAACTCCATTCCTTCTCCGCCACCCTGCTCAATCGCCTTCATGAAATTTCTTGTCATCTATGGCTTCCAAGTTAGTGCTTTAATACAAGGCTGTTATAGATCTAGCTGTGGCTTCCTAAGACTTCATGTGTGGCACTGTCTTACAGAAGTATAGTTATAATGTATTGGCTATCGCATAGTTCCTTGGGAAGTTAATACTAAACTCCCAAAGACATTGCCCTCCCACAGAAGGGTAAATAGCAGTGGCAAATCCTAACAGCAACCATCACCAATATTATATTTTTATAAGAGTAACAATAATAAAACAAACCTACCTTGCAAACATAGAGGAGGAATAATGATACAGTATTATAACAAAGACAATAATGGGAGCACAAATACAGCAACAGAAAGAATAAGTTTTACTTCCAATACTGCATGGGATGGATTCGGACAATGAGAGTCAATAGAAGTCAATAGTCATTGAGCACTGAGGCAGTGACCTCTGATCACATGATTAAGCCCAGCAGCTCCAGTTTTGCAAGCAACTATAAAGGTGTGGTAACTCTGAACAATCACACAGACAGAGGATGCAGACTACTATCTCTCTTCCAGCTAAGAGTTAGTATAATATAGCTAGTATATTATACCTCCTATTTGTCTGAATCAACCCACTGGTAACTAGTCCAACATTTTTATTAATTTAGAACAAAAACTGTATATTTTTCCTTAAGATTGTGTTATGTTTTATTATGAATGGATTCAGCTAATATGAAAAAAATGTGTTTTGCGTGCTAAGACTGAAACCATACAAATGTTTTCTAGTGAGGTTTACTACACTGAGCAGGGGCCAAACTACACATGATGGGTAGTTACAGAAGTCTTCCCCCCAACATTGGGTTTCTTTTGGGGGGGGGAGGGGAAGCAGACTTGGAGTTGTGAAATTGGGAGAGGATGGCTATGGGAATGAAGGAAGGGGCTGCTTAATCCTCTCTCTTCCTGCAGTTTATCTGCTCCAAATTGCACCATCCCTCTACCCCAATCTGCTTAGCAAACTATGAGAGAAAATATTCTCTTTTCACCTTCAGACAGAAGAATATCTTGGCCTGTGTGTGTGCATGAAGAGAGAGGGGGTGAGAGAGCGCACATGGGTTGTGTGTGTGGGGGGTAAGAAATGGTGATTGAGCCCCTGCTCCTTCTATTCTCCATTTCAGATGCCCAGAACTATTTTTCATCTAAGAGAAACACAAACACTCAGTATCACAGAGGAAGAATCAAATGTAAGTTTGCTCTGAGATAGCAAAACAGTGACATACTGGAAGCATTATACACTGGTGATAATATCTATGAAGTTAGAACTGCCTTTTGTTGAGAGTTAGTGTAGCACTGTGGCTAAGTAACTCATCTGTGAACAAGGAAAACCTCTGTTCACATTTCACCCCTCTTATGAAACTAGATCAGGGGTGGGCATCATCAGGCACCTTTTGGATCTGCATACACAACAACCAGAGCCGTCTTGCCAAGCAGTAGGGTGAAGCAACTCACTTCAAGTAGCACCATGATGAGGTGGGCAGATCAATGTAGGAATTGGTGTCTAAATACTGCAATGTAATTTTTTCAAATATTGGTCCTAGTTATGGGGTAAGGTGGGGGGAGCAGGATGTCATTTGGGGTCTGTTTTAGACAGCAACTCTGCACAGAACTCTTTCTCCTCACTTATTTCAGTCTCCTTTTGGGCAATGGCGCAGAATTGGTCCAGAGGGACAGGGGAAGAGAATGGGCAGAAGGTGCCCGTAGTGATAGTGGCAAAAAGGTGGTCCCTCTTTGGGTTGGGGGGTGTTGACAGCATTTGGCCCAAGGGTACCTCAAAATCTGAAGATGGTATTGTCCTTCTGGAGTATTCCACCATTCTCTACTAGGAAACATTTTGCAACAACAACTGTTTTTAGCCAAACCCACATTTTTAACTTTAGCAATTTAGCCTACTGAATGCCGAACAGGGATCTACCTTTATTATACAATATAAATTAAGAAAACTTCAACACAGTCCCTGCTTCAAGAACTCAAGATAGTAACATAGGTAAAATTTTAAATAAATATACTCAAATGGAACAGAAACTATTGTGGATGTGTGTAACAGCCAGAGATTAAGAATTATGGATGAGATATTCAGTTTCGTAACTTCAAATGTCCAACTTCTTCATGTAACTAGTCCCTAGTAACACTAGGCTTCAAAGGGCTGCTGCAGCAGCACTATGCTATTATAGCCCACACTTTATTACCCATTACTACTGAGGTCATTAGCAGCAAGAGTGATTGTACTGGTCTTAACCTATTGATCATTGTAACTACTATCATTTAATCCTGTGCTGAATGTCTGGAAAGCTGCTAAAGGCACACAAGAGAGAGTGCTCTAGCACTGAGAAATATAGCCAAAGCTTGGAAATTGCACTTTGATTCATAAAAACTAGCCAATGGTTTAAATCAATAGTATTTAAAACAGTCATGTAAGTTCTTAACTACAGTCTCTAATATTTATTGGTCCCAGTTTGAGTGTATTCTGTCAAAACTGTACTTATTTTAGAGAGTATGCAGTATACTACACATTACATCAGAGTGAAATAAGAAACCTCTGTCTGCTCTTGATGTTGGCATGACAGGACTTCAGTCCTGGGGCTAAAATACGAAGATACCTTTTGCAAATGACAAATGCCTAAAAACAACATCCTAGTTTACGTAACATCTGCTTTTTAAAAAAAGAATAAGATCTCATCAATTAAAATATATTTGTAACCATTTTAAGGGCACCGATCCACAAACTATTCATTTATTAAATATGTCTTTACTGAGAGTACTCTGGACAAAACTAATTGTGATGTACGTTAAACTGAGCATGTTTTATGCCTTTTATTAATCACAAGAGGCAGTTTCACAGAAAAATAAATGAGTGTAATATATTTGGCTTTTTAACTTTTGGGACGTGGAAATATAAACATAGACCTAAGGCCTAGAAAAATGCAAACCAGCCAGATTGCAATCCTATGCACATTTACTTTGGACAAAGTGTCAGTGAACTCAATAGGACTTACTTCCAAATAAGTGCTAGCTTTGCCCTAGAAAACAGCCCTCAATTCATTGCCCTATTTTATGGCTCTTGTTTATTTAGCAAACCACATGCAACCCTGCTGACAGATACTCACAGGGTGTGGTAGGTACTCAGCTGCATTTAGAGTTGGCAGTGAAGGAAAAATACAGCTGCTGCTTAGGTATTAGAATTTTACTAGTATAGACCTGCTGACTTTCTAATACCATCAGTAGCAAAAATGCCTTTAAATAAATACAATTGGCTCTAGGTTTATTTTCTCAGTGTTACAGGTTTTGTTTTATATTTCCAACTGCAGCCTTTGCCCACCTCACTTTCCCCCTGAAAATATCCCATTATTATAGTCCTACATTTGGCCTGATTTCATTTTCAGGATAACAAGTGTGTCTACTAGTGATGTGACACTTTTCAGATGATGAAAGTAAACGAAATCATCTAAAAATTCACCTTTTCAGTTAGACTTAATACTAATTTGCATAAACATCAACTGCCATTTTAATTTTAAAAATTCTTCAATTTATGGAAGAATTACCTAACCTGAGGTACATTTTCTTTTTTTAAGTTTCATAATTATTAATTCTAATATAATGTAACAAAATACAATTAATTTGGCAAAAGTAAATTAAGATATGTGTTTTAAAAGGTATCTTGATTTCTTGAGTAGATGAGAATGGATGGTGGTGAAATATATGTAAAATAATAAATTGCATCTAACCAATACAAGGGAATTTTAACTGTATCAACAAGACCAATTGATCAATTTATATATATATACAGGTTTGAAATTATAGTAAGTAAGAATAAAGCATTCAGCATGATATTCAAAACATTTTGTTGCGTTATAACTTTACATAAGGAAGCACTAAACCATATCCCCCCAGGATAGAACATTTGAAGACCCGAAATATTGTGTCAGAAAACAAAAACAATTAAAAATAAAAAGAAACCCCAGAGTGCTGGAACCATTCATGTGGAAACCATGATTCTGTTTCACTACACAAAATAGGGAAGTCTTAAAAGTGAAATTCTATTTCCCCCGTAATACTGTACAGAAAATTACGACAGGTACTGTTTATTATATTAATGTAAAATCAGCTAAGTAGTCAGTCATTAGCATAACTGTTCTCTCCTCAACAATACAACCCCTTATTAAAAAGGGGAGAGAAGACATGAAAGAGAGAGAAGCTCTTTACAATTCAATTAACATTTTATTTTTTATCACTTTGTTTATTACATTTCACCAAGAGTAGGAGTTTGACCACAGACAGACACAATTGAACATAATAGATTTTCCTGACATGGTAAATAATTTTGGCCTTCTACCATGTAAATCTTTCTTTGCTAATTGCAAGAAAGTGAGGAAAGAAAGAAGATTTAATATTTGTTTTAAGGATGAAACCTTAGTGGAATCTGATCCTACCTGCCACTTCTCATGCATACCAGGCTCCCTACTTATGTATCATGCTAATTGTTGAAGCTATAATAATGCCCATTTAATTTGCATACAAAATATAAAGTTGGCATAAATTAAGTCTCTTCTACTTTAACATTTTATTAAATGAGTGCTATAGTGGAAACTATAAAGCAAAGCTATCCTTACACTAGGAGGGCTGCAGGAAGAAGGGGGAGGGGAGGGAAAAGGACTATTAAGCCTTTTCTATTTCTCAAACCTAACCTGCATAATAAGGACCAACTGTACATTACTAAAACTAATTTTACAAGGGAGGTGTCACACAAATTGTTCTGTTTCTCATCAGTTTAGCTTTATAAAATACAGATCAATATTGATTTATAAATTCTTAAGCATTCCACACACACTTTGTACGGTCAAAAAGCTATAACACCCTGTCTGTCTTTTTAAAAATATTTGTACATTGCATTGTGAGAGATTACTAATACAAGGCCCAATTCAATAAGAGGTTTTTAATGGTTTTTGATGGTTGAACAATGTTACAGAGAAACTTAAGCAAGTATTTTTCTGCAGCAAGTGTTGGACAGTGCAAAATCAGCACCACCGGAATCATTTGCAACATTAGCCTGTGGCTTTGCTTTCTGCTCCTTGTCCTTAACAGTTAAAAATGTGGTTTGCTCTTTTCTTCTGGGTTTGGGGATGGGTTTGGGGAAGGGGGCACATTAGTAATGTGTACTGACTAATATAATATTAATAAGCAATTAAAATACAGTGAACTTACTGAACCAGTTTACTCTTAATGAGACACAAAGAAAACAGTCAAATTATGGCAAGATATATTCAGATTCTTGTTCTGTGAAACCCTCATCTAGAGGTTGTCACCTTATTCAGAATTACAGTTTTTACAATACTTCAAAAAGTTTACAGTATTTGCTTGAAGTGTGCTGTATTTCACACCTATTCCAGCTACCTTCATTTGTACATTAGAATCTAATTTACACTGACTGTGCTGATCTGTAATGAGAAGACATCAGATGCTTCATTGACAATCTTGCTATTCACCGATTTACTTCTAATGAAGACACATTCCAACGAGCAAGCTCTCTGCATGCGAAAGGTCAAAGCACTTTTTTTCAAAAAAAAAAAAAAAAAGATGCCTTGCAAAATGAAGGCAAATGGGAAGACCCAAGGAGAAAACCTCATGAAGCAGTGTAGAGTAATTGTGCAAAATAAAAAATAAAAAGCTAACTTTACTAAAAAGTGTGAGAAATTAAGTTGCCACTACTAATACAGGTTACACAAGGGGTGGGGAAAGAATCAAAATTTAATGTATTCTCTCGTGTCATCTTGTTTTGTCAAGACATCAAATAGAATTGGAAAGTACAAAATAACAAGCCCTTGAGAAATCACAGAAGCCAACCTTTTTGATGTTGTTGGTTTACCTTGTTCTCAGTTATTTGAACAATTATGTTTTAGATTGAAGGGCAAGATAGAGAGCTTAAAAATTATAACACATTATCAGCTATTGTAGTTTGGATGCCCTTATTTTTTTCCTTTAGAAAAAGTAATATAACATCTAACCAAGCCAAAGGAATTCCATCTTAAAATCCTGCACAGAATAATTAGCAGTAATGGATGCTTGTTCAATGTTCATTCAAATTTCTCCCCCACTCCATCAAATGCAGTGTGTATAAGAAATGCACTTTCCAAAAGAAGAAACTGCACTGAAAAGGTTAACAAAAACATGCTACTTCATATAACTACTTGATTCCAATTTTCTTTCTTGACAGACAAATGAGGAAGCCTTACAGATAAGTGCATTATCCCCTGCTCTCACCTCCATTTCTTCCCCTGCTGCTCCTGAAAACGGACAAATAAAGCTAGGGCCAAAAAAAGTGTGCATATGTGTTGGAGACACACCTTATAAAAATAAAGGGCATTTTAAACGAATCCTGAACTTCATAGCAAAGCTAATTTCCAGCAACACAGTCCTGCTTTCAGTAAAACAAACAAAAAAAACTGTTTAAAGCCAGCCAAGCCTCTCAATAAACAATATCAAGTTGAGACTGTAGGGGCAGAACTTTCCCACAATGTAGCCAGGCAGGTGTGGATGGAGCGGGATGGATGAGGGAACAGATCACAATGGTTATCTATCAATAAACATTTTCATGAAGAAAAGCTAAGGTGCCTCTATTAGCAATCAATACTTTGCCTCTTCCTTCTATCTCTACACTCTCCAAAGTTATACTTGCAGTAAGACTTTCCTAACCTTCCAAACAAACTAAGAGTCCACAACCATCTTTTTCTAAAGTATCAAAGCCTGCTACATTGTAAATAGTCACCCATTTATGTTTTCAGCACTTTAAAAAGAAGCAAAAACATAATGAAAAGAAACATATAGAGTTTCTATGACCTTCCAGGTACCAACAGCTCCTGACATCTGACTTCTTAAGAACGTAAGTGAGTAATTATATTAACATATTTGCTCTGTGTCAGTTACAGTTTAACACACCAATTTTGTTTGCAAGATATAATCAATAGTCTTTACTTTCAATACAGACACAGACACATCTTTGTTTCATTTGTGAAAGAAATGAAAGGAAGTACAACTGTTTACATGTCCGTCTGCAATAATAATAAACAGTGACAACTTTTAAAACTGAATATGGGTATGCTATCAGTGTCTAGAACTGCTTAATAATTTTCAGTAAGTCTTCAATTTCGGAGAGGCAACAAAGTATGATTATATCCAGATACCAAATACATGGGTGAGCTGGAGTTATTAATGGGACTGGCACAGGTGATTTAAAATTTCCACCCAAAAATTTCCCCATGTTGAAAAGCTGTACGAACATTGCCAGGCTCAAATCATGCTCTTAGGTACACAACTGTGTGAAAAGCTACTGGACGTTATGATCCCATATCAGTTTCACTGCATCACTCCGATTCCATGCAAACTGGGCATGTAATCTCCAAACTTTTATTTGTATTACAAAAGCCTCTTTTAAAAAGGGGGGAGTAGGGCAGGGGGACTGGGATTAAAAAAGCCAAGTGTACCTTAAAAAATAACAAAAAATAACAAATGGAGAACAAAACCTCAAAGGTAAAACAACCCTCCCTATCATAAGCGCACTGATGATTTATGGTTTACTAACTCAGCAAGGTTACGCAACATTGCATGCCTTTTTAGATGCATTATTTGAGCCAGTTAAGATTTAATTAAGATCACAGACTCCAAAATCCCTGTCAAATGAAAAATTCACAGAAGACAATACACTATATACCCTCATGCAGATAGTCTCCTCTCCATGACTCTGGAATAACATAAGTTAATCCTTGTTTCTATGGTGGCAGACAAAAGTTGACTAATTTTGTTTTCTTTTGACACTTGTGGTGTTTTCTGGCTTGTGTCACGAGACTATTTCTTAATAATGGGGCAGAAAGAGGGGAGACAGAAAGAGTGGGAGTGAGAATGAGAGGGCAGTGGGAATTTGCAGAAATATCTCTCAATAAAGCAGGAGATATATCTTGACATTCTCACAGCTCTGCTGTGATGTCATCATGTTTTCACATAATTAACCCCTGCTGGTACAGGGACCTTTACAGCACCTGCCCATTTCTGACACAGTGGGCAATGGGCATTTCTGAGGTAATTATGTTTCTTGGCAAATAAAAAAACACAGAAAAATATTTGCAAGATTAAAGCAGCAAGCAGCCATTATTTATTATATTACTATTGCTTTATTAAAAGTATTTATAGCCTCTCATTCACCTGAAGGTTTCAGGGGTGGAAATATACAACCAGCAAAATGAAATTAACAATATAAACTAACACAGTGTAAAATTAAACAAAACACAGTAAAACTAAAAACAATACATAAAATTGCAGGTCAGTAAACCCACAAAAACGAATGGCAAACGCGCAAGCTTATCTTCCAATTTCATACACTTTCCTGTCTAACTTTGTAACCCAGGTCACCTGACCAATTTTATAAATTGAGATGCACACCAAGTTAATCAGTTGCAAACCTCCTAATCTAAAGCATCACTTTTTTTCATTGGGATATTTTTTATCCCCAGTAAGGTTTATCTATGTAAAGATTGCAGGCCTGGAATTTTTGAGGTGTTTTTTTAAAAAATGATCACAGGCAAGAGTTTACCTCTTGCAGGCATTATCTTGTTTGCATTATCTTAACATCTTTATGCTTATCTCATGGTTTAGAAATGACAAGTGCTAGCAGTCTTTTGTTTGACAGGCCCCTACACAAATAACTGTCTTGCCTGAAAGGGCTAATGCACTACTAATGAACAATAAATCAGCTTTGATTATAAAGTGTCAAGCCAATCAGTTTTCAGTTCAGCTCTATCACATCCTAGGGCAAATCAGCTACACTGTTTGGACAGGATTGGTTTTCAGATTTACATCCTTATCAATGCAATTTTGGAGAGGATGGGGCGGCAGTTTGATTATTTTAAGCTGTCTAAAACAGAATGTTTATGTGTTTCTTGGAGGGAAGCTGCAGTAGTAGATGAGCAGCACTACTTCAACAGCAAATATTCCACATTACTACAAGGATAAAAATATATCCTATGTATGAGCCACTCTACACGCATACATCCATTCAGAAAAAAAGGGATAAATACACACACTGATTCTTCAGTGTGAACTCAAAGTAGGCAAGAAATCCAAGTGTATTTATGTTACATCTACTAATAACCTGATCTCAGATAGCCCATATCACAAATCCTGCTGGAGTTGTTACATAAGCTTTAAAGGCATTTATGTGTATGCATGTATGCTATCCATACACACTTTTAAAAGATATATCAAATATTTAGATTCACAGATTTTTTAAATATATACATATGCACTTCAATAACACATGCCAGCTTAACTAATAATTATACATCAACAGTCTAACTTTCTCTTCAAAAACAAATCTTATTCATTTAGAACAAAGGACATTTCTTGCTTATGAAGCTTCTGTTCACTTTTTTTTAAAATGTACCATCTTCAAAACATAGCTATCTATTCTAAAACAGTGGTCTTTCATTTAAATCCACGCTTTGCGCACACTTTCTATAAATAAAGGCTTATTTCACCTATTCAGTTTCTCTCTTCCTTCAATGTCAGGTATGAAAGAGTTAATATCAAAGAGGAAGCATGTATGTGCACTTTGCTCTAAACTAGCCACCCACTTCCTAACAGCTCCCTCCTCCCTACTACCACCACCCCTTAGAAAAATAATCTCGTTTTGCAGAAAAATTCAGTACTGCAGGACTGACACTTAGCTTAGTTACAGTCAGATCCAGTTACACTTATTTCTTCAGAAAACATTAATACCAGTCAGTGTCAAAAACAAACCTCCTGTACTTAATTTCACGTGGCAAATTAACTAGCAAGTAAAATCAAACACTTAACTGTGGCTGACAGTATTTTACACATCTGCAGTTTTACCCCTTCCTTTTTTCTTTCTTTGTGCAAACTACTATTAAGTCATCTAAACCATAAATACTGCAAGGAATTCTGGAAAAGCAGAAGGATCAGACAGCAAAACAGACACAATAAACTTGTGGTGGGTTTTCTTGTAACATCTTCAGTAAGCTGTCCACAACCACACAGTATTATCTTCAGTATAATTATTTATCAAGGTTCACACTTGCTATACATAAAGAGCAATAAAAGACATAGTATATTATCCCCATGCATTGCTTTCACTTTTTTTCTTTTTAAAAATATTTCCAAATCTTTTCCAAACTTCTTTATATGGAGAGAAAAAGGCCTGCATACTGTAGATATCTCCCCCAGTTTTGTCTATCCTCTGTTTTAAGCTCCTTCCTAAAACCCTTGATCAAGAAGTTAGTAAAGAAGAGAGTTTAAATAAAGAAGCCTCAAGTTTACAAAAAGAAAAAGAAAAAAAGGAGATGGAAAAACAGACCTGTTCTTGCCTATGCAAAATTAAAGATCATGATACTGCATATAAATAAGATTTTTTTAAAAAATAAAAGATATCATAAAATCAATCATATTGACAAACCTGACAAACTCCATTTAGCTGCCACCACCATAAACAGAGTGCTGGGCCATGAAGCTCTATGAAGCCTTGTTGTACAGTCTCTAGCTTCCTCAGGTTACAGACAGATTGCACGCACAAGGGTGCTCCTGGGCTGACAAGATGCAAAACTACCCAATCAGCCACGCCCTTCTCCACCAATCACAACCAGCCTCTAAACATAATCAGTTCAAACACCCCTACACAATGGGCCTCCTCTCTCTCTTTCTCTCTCTCTCTCTCTCTCCTGACGGCAGGTGAAATAATGCTTTTGTGAAATAACGCTTTTGTCTCTAACGCAACTACAGTTAATTGCTGTTAACCCTTTGACCTGACTGTGTTTGTATCTGCACGCTAAAAAACAGGGCAAAGTGCACACACTTACTCTTAATCAAAAGACCTCTTCCAAGCTATTTCTTTTCTTTTTTTCTGAAGCCAATCTCTATCCCCAAAACAACAACAACAAAGTATATTTACTAACAGAGACATCTTAGAAATCTAACCTTTACAGAGCAACTTGTTCTGCAGAGGCTACGTGACACTAGAGAACAGCAGTTAACACAACGCTTCACAACAATCAGCGTAAATTGGATAGGCCAAAAAGAGATAATTACATACTAAGAAGGGTGGTGTTTTCTCTTTGTGCTGGAAAACAGCCTTTTGGGATGGGGATGTAACTTAAAATCTTATGCAACATTTATTTTATTTTTTCACCAAACTCTAGTCTTTTTGAGTTCTTCCTGGCACAGATTATGCACGGCAGGATCTGTATGAGTGTGTGTATATATGTATGTGCATATACTCACACACAAAACAGTTCTCCAACAAGAATTATCAATGTGCCTCTCCTATGCAGGGAACTACCACCCACCCCTTCTAAACAAAGCAAAAGGAAATGAATCACATACTGGGAAATAAGATGTTAAAATGTATCACAAAGCACACACATATCTATTATATCCCTCAGATCAATGTTTTCCAAATAAGGAGTTTTATTAACTTGTTGTTAAGGCTGCCAAACAAATATTTCTGAACTTGTTAGCTAGCAGTCAAACATATGGTCTGTGCCCAGACATTTGCAATACTAGGTTTGATGATTCTGTGTAATTAATGCAGAACAATCTCTCAAGGTGTCAAACATCCAAGCAGAAAGAAAAACTCTATTGCTTTAATCATTAATCCCACCCAAAAGAAAATACTGAGGTTTTCTGCTTTTTTAACCCATGGAAACTATAACATAAGCCTATATTCACTCAACCAATGGCATTTTAAAATTAGATTAGTTCATTTCTTTTCAATATTATTTACAAAAAGGGACCTTTGTTACTGACTTTTTTTAAAGAAACTGTGCACAGTTTGCAGCTTTTTCAGTTATTTCAATTACAAATATACATTCTTTTCAAAAGCCAAGAATGCCAAACAACAAATGTTTGGGGTGGGGGAGAAGGTTCACAAGACAGACAAAGGATCCAGCTTACTGACAACTTGTGATCTAGTTATATGAATTGCTTTCCATTGCTTGAAGTGTTTTTGTATTAGGTAACAGATTGATGGGATGTTTTGTCCAAGTCACTAAAAAGTTGACCCCCCCTTATGAATATTTAACAAGGGACTACCAGCATCTTATGCAAGATGCTAAATCTGCCAGAAGAAATCTTTCTGGAGGGAAAAGATCCTGACTTTTAAATCAATAGACACAAGATGAAGAACAGATCTGGATATCAAGAACATAGGATCCAACTGTAAATATCACACAGCCTTCTTTGTAAACTACACATAGTACTTAAGCAAAAATAATACAGAAGAATAATGATGGGGTTAAAGGGAAACAATAACACCTGTTTCTTTTATATTCTTAGAGGCTGCATGTGTTCAAATGTCTAAAAGTGTTGGGAGGAGAAGGAGGGAGATGGAGGTTATTTAGTTAAGGCTTCTCACAGTTTTTCCACTTGCAGATCTCCTTTTTGCTACCCTGTGCTAGCTGTGCCTCTTATATTCATGATCACAGAACTGCCTTGTGGCAAACAAACAAGCAGCCTGCATTTTAACATATTGTTCATACAGCATTCTCCATGGAATAGTGTTTTGTAACTCTTCCTCACCACTACGTGATATGATAGGGCAGTAGTACTCCATGTTATTGACAGAGAGAAGAGTCCAAATTTCAGAAACCTGAAACATGGTACAAATATAGAGCAACACATTTTGATTTCAAGAACAGCCTGAAAGAGGGTATTCTTCCTCTTCCTTTATGCTCATTCATGAAATTCACCAGGTGACTTTTGCCCTAATTCTAACCTACCTCACAGGCTTGTTATGAATATAAAATAGGGGGACGGGACTAAAAATGAAATTATGTATTACACACACAGAGGGTGTGTGTGTGTCAGGATATAGGACCACTGAATAACAGAGCAATCTGAGGCACAATTAGGACAATATGGGAACCAAGAATGTAAGCCTGAAAATGAAACAAATCACATATATAAGAAATTTTCCTCTTTGCACACACTAATGAATCCTTGGATTGAGGAATGGGAATTTCTAGCATGCTTGCAATCTATATTTACTAGTGAGGCTATGAAGTCTTAAACATCATCATCCCAATTTATCTAAGTGACCTCCTTCACCCTCTTTTGAATCATATCTAAAATTCACTAAGAGGGCCACCTTAAATCTACCACCCATGCTTTAGGTTAGGACTACAAAGGAACTCAGAAGTGTTCCTACTTGGTGCCACTTAAATATAAGCTATGTTTACTTTATTTTATCCATTAAATTTATATCCCGCCCTTCCTGCCAAAGGAGCCCAATTTACTATGAAAGATTGAACCTAAGCATGATCATCTTCCAGAGATGGTGTAGCAACTTCTTTAGTTCAGTTTGCTTTTGATGACTCAGGTTTGGGGCTGGAGTAGGGGCATGGCATGAGGTGATTTTCATTCTTGGTAGCTAACTGGCTCTTTTTCTTTCAAGACTTTTTATTTCATAGAAAGCCCTCTACATCCACACACAGGCAATGGGTATTTTAAAGCACAGTAGGAAATATGCAACACAAAGGTTACTCCAGGCCTGTTTTGGGCTCTCTGGCTGATGCAGGCCTGCATATATGCACAGGAAATAGCAAATGAACTGAATCTAGAATGTGCTGAGGAAGAAGGCTGAGGTTAAAGGTGGCTTGGCTGGTTCAGCTCATGCTTGCCTGTTCTGCAGTGGCAGTGGCTCCAGGAGTGTGCATCCTCCTTGGAGCAGAAACTGTCTCACTGAGAAAGTTTGAACATGAAGAGGGAGGGCATGCATGGCCAGGCACCCTCCTGAATCTGAGCAGGAAGCAGTGCTAAAAGTCAGAAACGTGCATATCATCTCCTTACATCCTCCCAATCCCTGCTAAGGGCAAATACTTCTGTAGTACCACCAATACCACCACCACCTCCCCCAGGGATGGAGGGAGGGAGGGAGAAGGAGGAGTGGAAGAAAGAGACAGGCAGAAAAGGGGAAAAGGCAGAAAAGGGGAAAAGGCAGAAAAGGGTTAGCTTTACCCATCATTGGCTCTGGCTCCACCCACCATCAGGTAAGGCTACTGGTTTGTTTTTCCTGTGGGTCAATGGCTCTTCACAGATAAATTTCCACTCTGCTTTAAAGTATAACCCTCATGCTAATTTTGTCTATACATTAAAAACAAATTAAGAAATGCCAGGCTTAGATATTGTTATTTAAGTAAGCATGGACAGTTGTTTTCTTGTCTAGGACAAATTTATTACAACTTTTTACTTCAATAATGCTCTCTTATTTCTGATCTCTGCACTGCATATCTATCACTTCCAAGTTATTCAGGATTGACTGTTTTTCCCTGTATTTCCATCCATTGTTATGTACACCGCCCAGAGTGCCCTTGGGCTTAGGGCGGTATATAAATTAAATAAAATAAATAAATAAATAAATAAATAAATCTATTATGTTGGAGTCTGACCAGAAAAGAGATTTGGTTTTTATGTATGGACAAGTACTTAAACACCCCTGCCCACCCCACCCCAATATATTATTTTGCCTCAGTCATTCTCCATGTTCATGCACGTATACAGAGCTTTAAAACTTTGGTGCTGAACTTTTAGTGTCTGCAAGTTAGTGACCCTCGTGAGGAGTGTGATGCGATTTGGGAAAGATGTGGGAAATAATTATTCAGGAAAGGTAGGTCTGTCTTTGGCTATTAACTACAACAGCTAATAATGGAACTGCCATGTTTAAAGGCAGAATACCTCTGAGTAACAGATACTGGAGATAAACAATAGGGAGCAGACAATACAATAATGTATCGGTGAACTACACAGAAGCATCTAGCTAGCTACCAATAGAAACAAAATGCTGCATGACAGCAATAACAAATGGTTGGTTTTGTTTTGGGCCAAGTATGTTCAAGAAGTTATTTCCAGCGCTCACCAGCTTTTTGCAGTTGGGCAAAACCACAAGTTGGTATAGCTATTAATTTCAAATGGTATATATTATACACAGACACAGACAGAGATCACTCTTCATTCTGGTGAGTCTCAATATTGTTCCTATTTCTATTGCAAGGAGGATTTCTTTTCAATTTCTCTATTTATTTCAATGTAAATGTCAGAAGAATTGCCGTGTATATTTTTATTGCTTTGAATTATTATAATCTACTATTTTGTCAGTACTATTTACAGGTTTATCCCAACAGAGTGTGAAATTAACATTCTCTAAAACTGGACCAGTATTCATAATGTGGCATTGGCTCAGCCTCACGCAGTCAACATTTTATTGCCAACTGTCTACAATAAAATTTCTGTAACTTGATTATACTTTGTCATAATCAGAATTCACCAAGGCAGTACATCCAGTGGTTTACATGATCCATGGTTGCCATCTTTTCTCCATATTTCTGGCACATATATGATTCCAAAACCATGGTAACATATTTTTATAATTACCTGGAGGTACATTATCTTCAGTTGTAAGGATTGTTTGAAATCCCTGGAATTATGTGATGATAAGCAATATGAAAGACAACAACTATTTTGGAAAAGGATGAGGTATTTCTCTCCTTCCAAATGTTCAGGCAGAATTTACAAAACTGAATACATGGAATATAACAAACATAAAATGTGTATGCAATACAAAAACACATTTATACATTTGATGACAGATGTGGAACACCTAATAGTAATTTGTCAAGGCAATGAATCTTCATGCATCCAAATGGCCTTTGGGACATTCTAAATGTTTGGAAAATCCACAATTCAGGTAACTGGTAACCTTATTCAAATAGAGAGAGACTTACTTGGAGCTACACAGGCCACCCAAATATAATTTAGATAATGAGAAGGCAACCTATGCCTTCCATGCTTGGCCAAACAATGTGAGCACGCACGCATGCACGCACACACACACACACACATATACACCCTCACACCCTTCCTGGGAGAAGAGTTTGCAGGCCCTGCATCAGAGTTCAGCATAGTTTGGCAGCTATCAACAACAATGGGACTCCTAAGGACCCATTGCCAGCCCTGATCATCCTGTTAACCAACCCAATATGACCAGCAACCCAATATGACCAGCAGTGGAGGAGGGGGGGCAACGCTGCAGGTTGCTGCTACTGTTAGCAATCACCTACTCCCTCTCTCCCCAGACATGTTCACTTAGTGGCTGCCCAATATGAATCAAAGCTGAGTAGTGGCTTGTTTCCCTCCCATCAAAACGCATTGATGTCGCATTTAGGGAGAGCAGGTAAGTGACTGGCAGCAGTACTAGAAAGAAGCTGCACTGGCAGCGGCATCACTAGCGGGAGTGCGGGGAGGTGTGGACCTCCGGTGCGCGCCCTCCCAGGGGCATGGACGAGGTGGCTGGGCTTGCATGCGCGTGCGCATGCATGCACACTCGAGGCCAGCCACCCTGTCCATGCCCCTGGGAGGGCATGCACCGGAGGGGCACCCAGCCTGAGAAGGCCTGGGAACGCCGGCGTGCCTCCCTCGCCCCACCGACGCTGCTCCCGGTCTCGCCCGCCTGCCCGCCTCTGAGGAGGAGTTGGAGCAGCCTTGCCAGGCAACGGCGCGGGGCAGGGCGGCTCTGGGTGTCACCCCCTTCATGGTGACACCCGGGTGCGGGCCGCACCCTCCGCACCCCCGGTAGTGACGCCCCTGTGCACTGGGCAGGGTAATTAGCTTGCAATCCTTTTTGTTCTTGTGTGGCCTTTTTGCATGTTTCACAGATAGGCAGAGGTTCAACTGAAAAGTATGCTATCACTGATATGTGTTTGGGTTGCTACTAAGGCTGTGGGCACACTAGTTACTCCAAAAGTGGTGAGAATGGTTTTTCTGGCTGTGCTTTGAAGCCACTTTGCCCTCTGCTGGCCACACCTCCCTTCCCCACTGCTGACTTCAGACCTTTCAGGACCGCCCATTTTATTTATTTATTTATTATTTGATTTATATCCTGCCATTCCTCTCAGGAGGAGCCCAGGGCAGCAAACAAAAGCACTAAAAACACTTTAAAACATCATAAAAACAGACTTTAAAATACATTAAAACAAAACATCTTTAAAAACATTCTTTTAAAAAAGCTTTCAAGACATCTTAAAAAAAGGTTAAAAACTTTTTTAAAAAAAGATTTAAAGCAATTCCATATTAAAAAGCAATTCCAACACAGATGCAGACTGGGATAAAGTCTCCATACAAAGTGTTGGGATAATCACTGTCACTGCCTGAACCTACAGCAAAGCATTTCTGCTGGCCACACCTGGAAGACAAATGGATTGATCTACCGATCAGTTGCAAAATCTGTCTGAACCTGAATTTTTTAAAAAATGCACTCAAGCTGATCCGACCAGGGTTTTAGAGTAAAAAGGGGTGGAATCTGACTGGCATTGTATGCCCCCATTGTCAGAAAAGAGAGGTGGAGATGCACTGGAACGGCACAATAGTAAGTGTGTCTCTATCTTAAGTCAAAGAGATGTAGCTCATGCGTCTTGATGATATACGAGATCTGTGTACCTGGCTGGGACATATATATCTTTGGCGCTGTGCTGTGATTGGCTATTGGAATCCTATCATCCATTGGGGTGGGGAGGGAGAAGGGAGTTGTCTGGGACTCTTCATTTGCCTCAACGGCAGTATTTAAAGTTATGCAATGTCTTTCCAGGTGTCATGTTATCACCAGGAATGGAACAGACCCCTGAGTGAGCACATGATTAAGGTTTCTCCCTCTGTATAGGGGGCTGTAGTTGTGGAGCCAAGGACAGGATCTCTCTGTTACTTGCTAATTCAGGACTGCAAGCAAGAGCAGAATCTTGTCCAATGTTGAAATTTCAAAGACAAATCAAGAAAATAGCAGTGCCAAAATGTACAGAAGACATATAAGACTGGATGCTTTATTTGCACAAGGTTTACTATAACAACCATGGCTCCATGGTCCATGAAAGGGTGACAACTTCAAACCATTCATACTACAAGATGAGCACAGTACGTAATCTGCAATATAGGTACAGATTTAAGATGTTTCTGTTTACAGGGATAGGATAAAATTATATCAGTGATTGTAAATGGTAGCATATATAGCTTCTGGTGGGTATTATTTATTGATCTGTGTCTTCTTTTATCAAGGGATTTTATTTCTGGTAGAATAAGTCATAATGAAACCCCTAAAGAATAATACCAAACAGATAGCTGTAACACAAGAATCCCCCTGCTACCTATCTATTTGCCTGGTTCTATAGTTATAATTGACATGTCTGTGCTTCATCCATGGGGCGCTGAAGCAGTTAACTCCATATTAATTTTATTTGTGTCCACATTATGATGAAGTTGTCATTAAAATAAGTGTGGGGGGGTGTTGTTATTTATATGCAGTGCACATTTGGCTTAAAGGTGTCAGTATTTTTTTCCTTAGTACTGCACAGTGGTTAACATTTCTTTTAATTTAATGCAACATTTTTATAATGGCAGCATTACTGGTTAATTTATATATGCACAGCAGGAAGTGTCAACATTCAGGTGAGTGATGAAGATGATAGTACAAGAGCTCTGGAAGAAGCTTCAGAAAAAAATTATTGTTTTTCTCAAAGCATACAGTTATTAATAATGAATCAAATAAATACTATTTTATATATAATTGCACCTGACATCTTTTTATAAATAACGATTGGAACATTTTTGCCCTACCTTTTGTATTTGACTGATCTTAATTAACTGCTTTCTTCTTGCTTAATAAATTGTAACTTTAGTTTCCATCAGAAAGAAAAAAATTATGCATTTTTATACCAAGAGGTTCTGATCCAACGATTTGCTGTAGAGAGAAAATGATTTCATGCATGCTTGAACTGAATGCAGTCAGTTACATATAAATGTGGTAGCATTTTTATCATATAGGAGGATGAGCCTAATTGTTATGATGGAATCACTATCAGTACTGGCATTAGGCAGTGTGGACCTAGGTGAAGTATTAAAATTGTGCACTACCACGAATGCAACTTCTTAGCCAGGTTATCTCACTACATCCATCTCATAAAGCCATGAGGCTTTTGAAACTCCAGTAGGACATCCTTCCTCACACACAGACACATAGGCATGGCGTAGATATTCACAACGATTCTTTTCTTATGTGGATATTGTTATTCCTCTGGTGCACAATTATACGGAACTTTTCTTATGTTTGATTCTATCTAATTTATTTTGAGCCAGAAGAAATTGGCAGATGGATGCAAACTCCAGTAAAACTAGGCAGGGAGGATGAAAAACAAGAGGTAGAATACGCATCTGTGTGCTGACATTTTACTAAATCCTTTACTGCTTATCAACCTAAGTCATCACAATATTGAGTGCAGATGTCTGTCAGCACAACATTCCCCTCAATGGGATGCACATTCTGATGTACATTCCCATCTACAGCTACACAGTTAGTCAACACAGATTCATTAGGCCACCTTTATAATGTACATCAGTTTGTGTAACTACATTTTCAGTCTCCCCACCTGCCACCCACAAAAGTTGTTTGGAAAAGCAATGATATCTGAGCTACGCTACTGACTTTTGGTGGAAAGGGTGCTCTCAAATAGTCTGATGACTACCCAAGAGCATCAGAAGGCCAAAGTACAAACCTCCACGAGGAAAAAAAAAAGGACAGGTACTATATGTCCCTAGTGACACCTACAGCTACTCTTCCTGCCTCCTGGGTTTCTAGTTCCTTTTGTATCCATCAGCTAGCTGTGGCCCTTTCCCCAATAGGGAAATAGGGAATAGTGCTGCTCCTACCCATAGGCCCAGGGCCACAGGATCCTTGTCTCTGTTTGCCTGGATATCTTGCCTATTGACTACTTGATCTTTGATTTTGCCTATCATCTGACCTCTATATTTTCCTGTTTGGTTGCAGAGCTTCAGAAGGGTGTCTTCCAAAGCAGTCCTTCCCATCTGCTGATAGTTTAGAGATAATTTCAGCCTCAGCAATATTTCTCAAAGTTTTCCACTTTTTAAGAACAGCAAGCAATTTCAGAAAGATACTATTATACATAACAGTAACCAGTATTCCCTACACAACGTGGCTAGTGGGTTGGTATTATCTTTCCCAGAATTCATATGAAGGACTGCATCTACAAGACAGTGGATAGCCTAAGCTTCTATAGTTGGTTCCTACAGAAACAGGAGTTCTGGCTCATAGGGTGATATGCAATGCTATTCCCTCCACTGAAGAAAGTCATCTATCAGCAGAACAGGGAAGGAGGCAAATTCTGGCAATTCCCCCTCTCCCTGCAGTCCCCCTTAAATCTCCTCCAAAAGGAATAGGGGACTGCAGGGACAAGTGGGATTGCCAAAAATTGCCCCCCTCCTTGTTCTACTGACAGATTACTTGCATCAGGAGAGGGGACAGCACTAGACACCACCCAAAGTTTTAAAAATCAGTAGCTTAGTTCCAAGCTACACACTAACTCTTCCAAGAAAATATGCTTGTTAAAAATCAGAATCCCATTCATTTTCATACCCAGCAACCGAATCTACTCGTCAGTTCATGAAAGATCCACAAGAAAAGCCTGAACTACAAACAAACTATGGGTACAGCGTGATGGGTGATTTGAGGATTGAACTTTTAATAATGGACTTTAATGGAACATACAACCAAAATTGTGTACCGGGGGTTCTGTATATCCATTGTGAGCAGAATAAATAATGTAAACCTTACCTGAATTTATAAACATTACAAACCATTTAAATTGGTATGTTAGGCATAAACTTCAATAACAAGTAGCAACAATTTATTTGCCATGATGTCACCCACACTAAATTAGCTATTGTGGGTAAGTGTAAGATAAAATTGTAGAAGGATGAATAGAATTGGAAATGATGCCCATGAAAAATGACAGATGCTCTAAAGAGGGCAAAATGTCTTTCATTGTGGCCATAACCCAGGAGGTGGAGGTGCTTTCCCAGACTATTCCAATCTGTCACTGTCTCTCTAACTAACCTACCTCACAGGGTTGCTGTGAGGATAAAATGGGGTGGGGAAGCATATATGCCACCTTGAACTCCTTGGAGAAAATGTGGAATATAATGCAGTAAGAATGTGGAATATAATGCAGTAAGAAATAAAATAAAACTATTTTATTTAGTATGATGCAGTGCACCCAAGGCCCTCAAACCACATGTTGGGACTGTGCTAATCTTCACGGTAAAACCCCATTAGTCCAAACAGGAGATGAAAGGACCAGCAGAGTCAGGGCTGATGGCAGGTGCAAAATTCCACACCAATTTGTGTGTCATTTTTGTAGGTGCTGCTTCCTGAATTTCTGGTTTAGCACTAACATGTGAAACCAGCAGTATAGAAGTTGCCTTCTGAATGTGCTATCTGTGACTCATTAAAGCACAGTCTTGTGGGCTAGAAACTTGTTTTCCTTAAAATGAAGACTGCACTAGTTGGTTGACCAGAAACCTTGCTGGAAGCCAAATTCCTAATGCATACATGTGTACATGAAGGTCCCTGCCCTTAATCGAAAGAAAGCATTTTGACAAACACTGCCATCTACTGGTTACTTTGCTTAAATTTACTAAGCTGCTTCATCGAACAAGAGAGCGGAAACAAAAATGTTTTATGTAATTAACGAATAAGTGAAAGGTATAAATGGTGGCCCCGTTAAACAGAAATAGATAAAGAAATTATCCAGGGAAATATGAGGACTTTTAATGCAAAAGTGTGCATTAGTCTATTATATGACTCTCTTGCACACAGCATGGAAGTGCCAAACTATATATATTAGCTTGTCTAGGAGAACAACCTGTATAACTGCTGGGCATCTTGCCGTCTTTTCTCACTCTCCTGGGAATGTATGTTGGCATATTTTCAATAAAACACCTTCTTAGCAGTAATGGGCCACTGTTCTCATTTCAGTGGTCCCCAAGGTTTCATGATACAGTATATTTAGCTGACTTGCAGTTCAAATTCACCTCCAGCATTTAAAAAAAAAATTAAAAATATACAGCCATAAAAAAATGCTTCCATACATTTGTAAATGCAAAACAAAGAGACCATTTAAGCTTTCTAAATGAAGTTTGCATTATTTCATAAATAGGTGTTTTGTGATACAGATTGTGAGATTAGGTAAGGGCTACACAGTGTAAGACATGAAACTACAATGGAGTTTGTCGTGACACATATCAAGAGAAGACTTTATGAAGTTGTGGCTTGAGATTTCAGTGTTCCTTTATAAGTTAATGGGTGTCACACTACCTAAATCCCCATGTACTGTATTTAAAAATGTGTTTTCCTGGTTGACAACAGAAGATAAAGACATCTCTATTCATAATTTGCTGCAACATAGAGAGTGCAATCCCAAATTTTCTTACTCCAAAGTAATCATTAGGGTAATACCATTAGCTTCCATGAGACTTGTTCAAGGTAACAGTTCTAAGGTTAGCTATAGATCCTTCTGGATACCTATGATGATGTAGTCAGCTTTGTGCCACCACCGCTTCATCAAGAGCAGATGGAGTTTTGAGAATCTGTAGCTCTCTCTCTTTCTCTTTGTCTCATATCACTGTGAGGGGAAGGCCTTTTTTGGAGGGATTCTCCACATATCATTCAAGTGCCTCTTGCCATTAAGAATGTATTTATTTATTTATTTATTATTTTATTTATTTATTTAATTTAATTTATATACCGCCCTAAGCCAAAAAGGCTCTCTGGGCGGTGTACATAAAAGATAAAACAAGCAAAATATATAAATACAGTAAATATAACAGAATCAAAAGTCAAAACAACAAACAACAACAACCAAGCAACATCAAAATATAACAATAATAAGATACTGTTTAAAATACACAATAAAAACAATTATTAAGATACATTTTAAAATGCCTGGGAGTATAAAAAGGTTTTCACCTGGCGCCGAAAAGATAGCAGCGTCGGTGCCAGGCGTACCTCATCGGGGAGACTATTCCACAATTCGGGGGCCACCACCGAGAAGGCCCTAGTTCTGGTCACCACCCTCCGAGCTTCTCGATGGGATGGCACTCGGAGGAGGGCCTTAGATGTCGAGCGCAGTGTACGGGTAGGTTCGTATTGGGAGAGGCGTTCCACCAGGTATTGTGGTCCCATGCCGTGTAGGGCTTTATAGGTCAAAACCAGCACTTTGAATTTAGCCCGGAAACAAATAGGAAGCCAGTGCAGACGGGCCAGAACGGGTGTTATATGAGCGGACCTTCTGGTCCGCGTCAGTAGTCTGGCCGCTGCATTCTGGACTAGCTGTAGTTTCCGAACTATCTTCAAGGGCAGCCCAACGTAGAGCGCATTGCAGTAGTCCAACCTAGAAGTTACCAGGGCGTGAACAACTGAGGCGAGGTCATCACTGTCCAGATAGGGACGTAGCTGGGCTACCAGTCGAAGATGGTAAAAAGCGTTCTGTGCCACCGAGGCTACCTGGGCCTCGAGAGACAAGGAAGGATCGAAAAGGACTCCCAAGCTACGAACCTGTTCCTTCAAGGGGAGTGTAACCCCATCAAGAACAGGATGAACATCCTCCATCTGGGCAGTGAAGGCACTCACCAACAGCGTCTCGGTCTTGTCTGGATTGAGCTTCAGTTTGTTAGCCCCCATCCAGTCCATTATCGCGGTCAGGCAACGGTTTAGCACGTTAACAGCCTCACCTGAAGAGGATGAAAAGGAGAAATAGAGTTGCGTGTCATCAGCATATTTATTAATCATCATGTTTGGCAAGAAATCCTTCTGGAACAAGGTTCTACAAAAGACACCATATTTTTGGTGCTGAATAAAATTGCTTCCTCATAGTCCTATGCTATGTAGGAGAACTATTCAAAGCCTCACTACTTCTGTGGTTACTTCTGTGGTTCCAATCATCCCTACGTAAAACTCTATGATGTGGAAACTTCACAGTTTGGCTTGTCAGGTTCTCCTTTTTCCCAAAGGAGGGACACTGTATGTGGGAAAAAAACAGCCTTTAACATTAGATTCAGGGCTGGCCCAAGATTTTGCTGCCTGAGGTGGGATGGGACCCCTCCACATAAAGAAGCTTACCACATCAGTGTCCTCTATCATATCCGAGAGCAGTAGGGCAGTTTAAGGGCCCAGGACAGGGTACGGGATACCCACAGCTCTGTCCTCCAAAAGAGGGAAATGGCAGAGAAGCTTTGGAGGAATGGCTCGGAGACTACTGCTGCCACCCCCACCACCTGCCATCTGAGGCAGTCATCTCACTCTACCTAATGGTACGGTTGGCTCTGATTAGCTCTCCCCACAAGGTGATGGTATAGGAGATTTCTTGGACTCCTACTACTCATAATCCCTTTAGTTAGACTTTATTGCTTAGACTGGATTTATTCATTACCTCCTTGGTCTTTCATATATGAAAAACTCACTTGTGAGAAATTATGTAGTAAAATCATCCAATTGGCACAAATAATCCAAATTGCACAAAACCACACAGTAAAGAGAAAGACAAAAACAACCACATCAGGATTCCTTGTCTAGTTAGGAAGACAGGTGGGCTGCTCAAAGCATTTTTTTTTCTATGAAGGATAACCAAAAACCCTGGTTACCAGAAACTAATAAGGAGCTGTAATAATACAAATTATTAAAATTGCCAGAAATGCTTTGCACCTTAATATACATGAGTAAAAATACAGTGTAAATCTTGCTACCCAGCAAAAATTTCCTTTTTAATCATTTTACACCTCTAACATGTAATAGTTTGGAAAACTCCTAGGGTATAATTATATATCTTGGCTTGCCACATTAATAGTTATTCCCTTCATTTACTGATTTCTTTTTACTGGTCAATTTACTATTTTACTATGCTGTGCTTACCGACCTATTTCACAGGATCACCATCTTCCTGCAAAATATGAGCTGGTGGGGAGTAGCAGTACACACAGCAAATCCTAGCAAAGAACAGGTAGGTAGCAAATAGTTGTATGCTAGTATGGACACCATGTATGTATTAATAGGGGGGATGTGCCTGTAAGGAGGCAGCAACATCAGATCTTGAGAAACATGAGCCACAGCAATGTGCTACCTATTCCCCCTCCTCTTCCAGCACAGCCATTAGGAAGAGTTTTAAAGCTTTCTTCTTTAGACTAACCGCAGCTTGCTGTCATATCTGAATCTGTACAAACTGTTGTTAGTCTTACCTATAGTTAGTTGAAACAAACCAACTTTAAATCATAGTTTATATGATTTAAAGCATAGCTGGCTTGCTTTCACTAACTATAGTTAACATTAACAACAGTTTAAGGTTGAAATGTAATGTTAAACTGTGGTTAATCTAAAATGGAAGTGTAAGCTTTCAGTCTCCTCTGTAGCCAAGCCAGAGGAGGGGAGGAGAGAATGCAAGCCCAAGGTTATCAAAATCTCATTCTTGTAATATAAAACCATGGTTTAGTGTTACGTATGAAATGGGCCAAAGTGTGTTACAAGCACAGTGAGTGAACTATGCTCATGACTGCCCCAAAACGTACAAAAATACTCAAGAAGCTAATGGATCTTAGATTTAGTCATGCTGCTACTACATTATTTTATGTAGAGCTGGACTTATTTATTTTATTTATTTAAAACATTTCTATGCCGCTCTATCTTCCTGGAAAGCTCAGAGCAGCGAACAAGTCTATAATAAAAGAACATAGACAAAAATACCTTATAAAAACAAGACATACAACCATAAATACAAACTTATAAGATAAGGTTAAAATAGTAAAACTATATACAGTAAAATAAACAACATCATTACTCCATAGTCTCTCATGGTCAAGAGATTTCCTATTCCTCAGTCCAGGTTAAATGTGAGACGGAAAAGGAACGTCTTGACCTGGCAACGGAATGCCAGAAGCGAGGAGGCCGACCGGACCTCTATTGGCAAGGAATTTCAGAGTCTAGGGGCGATAACAGAGAACGCCCTGTCTCTGGTTCCTGAAAGATGAACTTGTGTAGATGAAGGTATCCTAAGGAACGAATTATCGGAGGACCTGAGAGAACGGGGGGGTTCATAAGAAGACAACCGATCGGACAAATAGACAGGGCCCAGGCTGTGAAGGGCTTTGAAGGCCAACACCAGCACCTTGAATTGAGTCCGGAAGCAAATCGGCAACCAGTGAAGCTGTTGCAACAGGGGGGTTGCATGGCCACGAATGTCAGCCCCTGTCAGCATTCTTACTGCTGCACGTTGAACCAATTTAAGCTTCCAAACTGTCTTCAGAGGCAGCCCCACGTAGACTGCATTGCAGTAGTCAAGCCGGGATGTAACTAAGGCGTGAGTTACCTTCGTCAGATCAGACATCTCTAAAAACGGGCGCAGCTGGTGAACCATTCTTAACTGGGCAAAAGCGCTCCTGGACACAGCAGAAACCTGAGCTTCCAGGTTCAAAGCCGAGTCCAGAAGCACACCCAAGCTGCGGACTTGAGTCTTCAGGGGGAGTGTAACCCTGTCTAACACAGGTACATTCCACATTTCTAGTTTAGCCCTATGACTGACGAAGACCATTTCTGTCTTGTCTGGATTTAATTTGAACTTGTTCACCTTCATCCAATCCATCACTGAGGACAGGCACTGGTTCAGGGGTCGAACGGCTTCCTTGGCATCAGGGGGAAAGGAGAAATAAAGCTGGGTGTCATCTGCATATTGATGGTAACGAACTCCAAACCTCCGGATGACCTCACCCACCCTCACTTAGTGCATATTGACCATCTGCAGGTCTACTAGATTCTGAAACCTTTGGTTGAACTACAGGACCCCTTATCCACAGTGTCCCTATCTGGACCTAGAAGCAACTCTAGGGTGGTGAAGCAACATATCCGTACACTCTTCAGCTAAACGTGCAAATGAAAGCTTCACATAGAGTATGTGAATCTTTCCCTTTGCTCCCTAAACTCCACATTTGGAATGTTCCTGATGTAGACAGCAGGGTCATTTGGCAATGGTATTTTAATGTTTCCCCACAGAACCTTTGCTATCCTATCATGTTACAAGGGAACCACTTGCTAGGGATTTTCACGGAGGTCAAAAGAAGATGCATATCTGTCCCACTCTCCTCACCATGGCACACTTAGATACTTTCAACTCCATTAGGTTTACCACTTTGGCAGGCATGCTACTATACTAGAGTGTGCCTAGAATAATTTCTCATTCTAGTCCTGATGCTTAGTCTTTTAAACACAGCCTGACTGAAGATTAATAAAACACCTGATTAGTATGGCAAAATGAATGCATCCCAAAATGAAGACCAGAAGTTTATTTAGAATGCACCATAGAAAGGAACATCTGTCTGTAATATGACCAGACATCTTGGTCTACCAAAACCCCTGAAACAAAACCAGAGTCCTGTAATAGCAGTGTCTCTGACCTATATTTCACTTCTCTTTTGAAAGGCACCCCCCTCCAGCTGCACAGTAACTTCCAGCTTGACCCCGGGGCCTCTTTTCAGAATTCCCTGATAGAGAAAAGCAATGTGAATTGAATTAACAGTGGAGCTTCCTGTAGTGCCCTAGGCTTTAGCTGGAGACTGACCAACACTACTCAGCTGTAGTGAGATCTGAGCTTACAGCCTGAGGTGATAGTATGGCTGGAGGCAGTTCTTGTTTTACACTGCCTCTGCAGGGAATGGCAGTTTTAGCTGTTGAAATATAGTTAGCGAGATGCACAAAAATGCTGTAACGATGGGCAAAACTGGAAGAAACAAAATCATTTTTATGAAGCAATCTCTTATGTAGCATGCAGTGCTATCAATACAAACATGCCTGAGAAGAACAGAAGCCATTCTGAAAAATGTTCCACATTGAGCCAGTGAGACAAGTATTCCTCATTAGTATACCAGATCTGACAATCCCTAATGTTTCCTGTTGATAGATACCAGCATGTATTGACACAAGCTTCATGTGTTTCTTTTTGAGGCTTGTGGTTTAGCAGTTTGTCAAAACAGGATATTATTTAAATATACAAAAGTTACCAACTGATACTCAGAAGATGAGATATGGGTGTCCTGCTTCTGCAGCTAAATTTGTAGATGGAGAAACTAATAATGTTACACCCTGCCTTGTTTAAAATCTTTAAAAATCTTCAACAACCTGCTATATTTATATATACAGCTTGGAAGACAAACATCTAAGTAAAATGACTGTCACTTTCTATGAATTACTGAACATGTGTAATTCATTTGCCAGTAATATTGTCTGAACTCAACTCCAATTAAACAAACGAAAACACCTGCTTTGCAAATATATCTTTTGGTACCTCAAGGGAAAAGATTCATCAGTGTAACAATGTTGTACAATCTGGTTCATGTGCCTGTGCTAACAATACAAATTTATTGATTTACAAAAAAATACACAGGAGATGGAAACACCATTTAATCTTCTAATGCATTTCTTTGGGGGGGGGTTATAAAGAGATGAATTCTTATGGAGAAACTGGCAACATTCATGACTAATCTTAAGTAGCATATACCCGTTATCAGAATTTTGTTTTTGCATCCCACAAGTAATGTTTTTACACAGTTCTTTAGGGGTGTTAGGAAGAATTGCTGAAAGCTATATGCTGAGAATTTCCAAAAATTGAATTCATATGGGTTGCCCAGCCAATGCAGCACAGGACCCAATAGGAAAAGGAGGCACAAATGATCATCATTCACGTGCATGATCCTCTTCCCTGACTGGTAATAATTTATATTGTACTTTGAATGTCCAAAGGTGGTAGGTTACTGCAATTCCTATTTTTACAGATCAGGAACTGAGGCTGTGAAAGAGTGACATGCCAAAGGTTACAAACATAATTTATAGCGACTCTAGGATTTGAAACACTCAAATCACTCGACCACACTAGATTTCATCATAGGATTGGACTACTGCTGCTTAGGGACATTTTCCCATCAGAGGTATGTTCAGTACTTAGGATACCTGCAAACTGCCTAAGTACTGTGATGATTCCCATGCTGTTCCCTGCTAGTGCAAATATCAAGCAATGGACCAATAATCAGTACAAATGACATAGTCAAAGTATTATTGATTGTAGACAAATACATCATTTAGTTCCTCTTGCATGAGGGGTCAGCATCCCTGGACAGTATCCCCAAAGGGTACATTGCTAGCTCCTGACTCTCACAGTCACTACTTCCTGCTTGTTCTCTCTGGGGAGCAACAGGATTGCGAGCCTCTCCTCAGCACCATGCCTTACCTATAGCACAGTCTGCTCTCCTCCGCCATTAGATAAAAGGTGGCCTTGCTACTGCTTGCCTCTGATCATGGCTGGGTACAAGAGCAAGCATCAATGGTGACTTGAAACAGTAGCCACTGCTGGAACAGTTGCTCAGAGGGAGACGGCAGGTGGTAATAGCAGCTACTTCTTTTGTCACCACTGCTAGTAAAGTGAACAGTGGCAGGACGTACTAAGGGCCAACAGTCATCACTGCTGCATGCCCTCTCCCTCTGAGCAGTGATGCTCCTACCAGCATTGTTCCTAACTCACCTGCATGCAGTTGGAATGGCATGCAGTAACACCTGCATCCTGCCTACTGTCTAGGATGAGGGAGAAGAAAGACGAGGAGCCCACCACCCTAAACTCTGCAGCCATTCCTGTTCTGGCAACCAGTCCTAGCCACTTCTGGTTTAGCATTACACTGCTAGGTCAGCCATGGTGAAAGCTGTTACCTAGATGAGGACTTTGGGCAGTCAAGCTAGGTACTTGATTGGATACAGCTTCCTCACTATGCAGTGTTAATGATTTGGCATACTGAAGAAACTCAGCATGTATAAGATATATGAGTGCATACGCTTCAGTTCTTCAGAATATTAAAAATATAGGTATACAGACCACAGGTTGCCAATGCAGGTTGCATTCAGCCCTCTGCAGTACCATGATTATATAATTCACACTGGTCCTCAGTCTGCTCCAGTATTGCAAAGTTTAATTATTGCATATCATTGTGGCTTCTGCCCATACAATGTTCCATGATCTCAAAATTCAGACAAACTTGCATTAGAAGTTCAGATTCTACTCTGAGCCATCACTGAAGCTATGAAATTTCACGTTACACTCTTGTTTTCCATTCTGTCTTCTATGTGTACTCACATCCAACTTACCCTTAATGCAACCTATACAGTTACAATAGTGTTTCACAAATGCTCTGTCAGAATCTTTGTAGTTCAATGAATTCCCATTTCCCGCCCTAAACAGCCTGTAATCAAGAAGCCATCTACCAGCTGCCCGCAAAGACACTTACTGCTAACTGCTCTTCATGTCTTTGTTTCTTTTCAAAGTTTAATTAACACAGTAGCTGAAACAGTGGCTTTGATATAGGGAAGTGCTCCTTCTATGACAAAAATGGGTGAAAAGGTTACATGGCATGTCTGCGAGTAAGGGATGACCTGCCTACTCAACTGAGGTCTCCTGAGCAGAGATCCAATAATGATTCCATGCAAAGAAGATGAGCAACGTCTGCCAACACCTAATATATCATCAAAAAGGGATTACCCTGAGATATGGACATGATATCCACTGTATTTCTGAATACCCTATCAAAAGATAATTATGATCAAGGTTATCAAATCTGCTGCTGGATAGGACTTCTGTTTTTTTAGGAGCTCTGAGGTGGGGAGAAGTTCCTAATGTACAAATAATCCTATCAAGGCACAGCAATAGTTGGAGAAGATGCATCTCCCAAAGTTCACTATGGTGTGCAAGCTAATAAAGACACCGAAGCTCTGTCCAGTTTGAAATCAGTACTAAGCTAGTCTCTCCCCATACACAGTGCAGAGATCCAACAATTTGTGCAAGTGTGGTACAGCAAAGGGTGCACTGGATTGGGACCTGAGAAATAGGGGTTCAAATTTCAGGTGAGCCATGACACCATTTCTGTGTAGCCCTGAGGCAAACTAATAGTTACTGTAAACCGCCCAGAGAGCTTCAGCTATGGGGCAGTATATAAGTACAATAACTAAATAAATAAACAAATAAATCCCAGTTCTTTAAGTGTTAAATGGAAATAACAATTAAAAACTTCATAGAATTGTTGTGGGAATTAATGAAAAAGACTGCAGAGTAGTCTCTGCATGCTGAAATCACTATATAAATGTGTGGATTTAAAGATATACTCTCCTGAAAACAGAGTCTCAGGATGGATCACATTTTACAAGTATCTTCTTGTGTGAATCCTCTCCCAGCCCATATACACTAATTGTCTATTCCATCTCTCTCTTAACTGACCTTAACTTTGCAGATAAGAAGCATCTTTCTGTATAAGATTTAATATTAAAAATCCTTTCATCTTCTCCCGCTGGATTCAATTCTTACTCTCCCATCCTACTTTTCTCAACCACATTATCAACATGTTTCTTTTACCAGAATTCCTGTCCAAGCTCATTATCAATATATTCTTTCCATCCTAAAAGCATGTACTACATAACAGCACCCCTCCCATAGACTAGCAAATAAAAGACTACACAAATAGATTTGTTAGTGAGAACATGTCTACAGTCCTGGTTTTCTCTCTCTCACTCTCTCTCACTCTCTCTCGCTCTCGCTCTCGCTCTTGCTCTCGCTCGCGCTCTCTCGCTCTCACTCACTCACTCACACACTCACTCACACACTCACTCACACACTCACTCACACACACACTCACACACACACACACACACACACACACACACACGGTTAGCAGGGTGTCCTTAATGCCAGCAGAGGGGAACCCCCAGCCCATGGTTCTATTTAGGCCCACCAGGCCACCCTGATTATTGGTGGTTGTGGAATGCTGTGTCTTTGTCCATGTAGTTTGATTTCAATATCAGTGATTGACAGGTGGGTGTAAAAGTTGGCCCATAGGGTTGTTTGGAAAGTAAGCATCTACCTGCTGGCTAGATCTAGTTCCCTAATACCACCCAATCACAATTAACCTAATTAAGCAATTTAGCTAAGGTGTATTGTGAATGGGAGACCCTATTAATGCCTAAAACTACCAATCAATAATGGTGAAAGTCTCTCATAAGTCCCATACTGCTGGGATCAAGATGTTCAGCTGCTGCAGTGGCTTTGGAAACCAAACTCCAATTGTCAAATCATAGTGTACAATTTTGTAAGAGGGAGGCCCCCTCCAAGTCACTTACATGGGAGTGAAAACTCAATATATTTGCAGCTGTCACCATTGTTGGTCTGAGGTATAAGGCAGCTCTCAACGAGAGAAAACATTTTGAATTTCCTCCTTGTGGCAGTTGCAACTGAGGAAGCTGTTAAGTGAGCAACAACTTGGAAGTTCCTTAAAAAGCATATGAATAGCGGCTACATCCAGCTGTTCCTTTTATATTCTGTGCTTATTACACACACACACACACACACACACACACACACACACACACACACACACACACACACACACACACACACACACACACACACACACACACACACACACACACACACACACACACACACACACACACACAGAGAGAGAGAGAGAGAGAGAGAGAGAGAGAGAGAGAGAATAAAAAGATATCTCAGTCCCCTGGAGCTTGCTGAGAGGGTTAACCCATAATGCCACTACTATGGGTTTGTAACTAGTTGCCCATCCTAATCTCCTATGGAAAAACAAACAAACAACAACTGGCAACAGGTAACCATATAATAACCATATAAGGAAACAATTCAAAATATTTTGTTTCAGGTGGTAAACACAAATACACATTGGCAAACAGAACTGTATCTTTTGCAAAGCTGTTTTTGCTAGGCTGATAGACTTCCCCCTAAAATAGACCAGAGATTCTCTTTCAGTAGAGATAGATACTAAAGACTATCCTTCTTATAACTGGAGTTCCTTTCTTGCTTTCCACAGCATGTAGATTTGAAATGTGTTAGTCATGAATCAATTCTTTGTGTTGGCTTTAACATACAGCAGGGCTGGAGTCAACTACTAAATGTGATGCCCTAAACAAAATATAATTTCTCTCTCCCATGCTTATGGAGAGAAGATACAGGATTAGAGAAAAACTACTAAATTGATCTGTAAGATGAGGAAAATGTGACCACTGCAAGTCAGGGACAACATACATCTGTTTTGTACCAATTTAAATGTCTTGACTTCTCCCAAAAATGCAAAACAATGCAAAAACATGTGAACCAAAGGAACCAGCATTCTTCATATATGGCTGTTAAGTGGCATGTGAATTATTGTTTTCTGAGGACTAGCTATGACAAGTTTAAATAGAGCTATACCTGAGGGCACAGGAACAGATGAAACCAGAGCAAAAGGGGGCATTTTTTTAAAGCCACTTAAACAAGAGGTTTATTGTTCACAACTCCAGACGAGTCAAATGATGATAAATACTGAGTACAGGAAGTTAATCTATATCTGCACCGTTTCAATAAACATAAAGTTAAAAGAAAAATCAATGCTGAACCTTGACTTTTGCCAAGATTTCTTTTCTTTCTTTTTCACTTGCTGGTCCTTATTCACATTGTGCTTTATTTGGGCCTTTTCTTCGCCATCTTGTCTCTTTTCCATCTTGTCTTCTTGTGTAAATCTTTCTCCCACAGTAAAAGGGCACAACAGAAAATATTGGCTATAATAATGTGAAATGTCACAAACCAGTAAAAACAAGTATACTCTTATCCAAAATCCACAGGGTATGGTGTTGTCCCAAACCTTTGCACAGCTCCTCTAAATCAGGGTTGGTGAACCTGTCGCCCTCCAGATGCTGCTGGAATCCAACTCCCATCAGCCCCTGCCAAAATGGCCAAGGGATAAGAAAAATGAGAGCCGTGGCTCAGCATCTGGAGGCCAGAGGCTCCCTATCCTTGCTTTGTGGTATTTGCTATTCACTGCTATTCTGGAAAGGCTTACACTAGGATAGGGCTGTACAACTTTTGACCCACCAATCCAAACACAATCCAGTAATGTCCTGGTGTGCTGCAGTTCACAGGGTTGATGATTTTATAGTTAACTTCACACAGATATAAGGACACTAGAGAGAAAGTGGCTCTTCTAAAGAAATTAAACAGAAAGAAACTTCATTCCTCCTCTATTGTAAATCAGTGGCAGCTAGTGCACCTGGTGGGGCTGCTAGGATGTCATGGGGCATAGCCAATGTGGTCATGGGGTGTGGCCAACGAGGTCACAGGCATTGGCCAAATTGTGTTTCCCCCCCATCCTCCTCCCTTGCAAACACATTGTGGACAGTTAAGCACCGCAGTTATACAAACACTTCACTTCTAAGTAAACTGAAAAGTCCTACACTTGCTCTCATGAGTAAGTCCCACAGAACATAGTGGGGTTAACTTCTGAATAAAATGAATAGGATTGTGTTAGTAACCACCAGTGCTTGGAAAATTCATTTTAAAAAGGAACATAATAGTATAGTTCAACTTCATCCAAAATTATTTTTCAGTTCATAATAATTGCTTCCTGCCACACAGCTGTGCTGCTTTCCCCCAATGCCAACCCTAAACCATGCAAAGAACTGAAGTTAAGAGTAAAAGAAAAAGAAAATACACATTTGGACAACTTGTTAATATATTTTTAAATTAAATAAAATATTACAAAGTAATATAAAAGTAATGGTTATTAATTGGACTAGGACGTGGAAGACTAGGGTTCAGTTCTATACCCATTTAAATACAATTATGTTAGTAACCACTGCTAAATCATTCTTCCTCCTTGGTATAGCTAACCATTACATATGTGAGACTATATCACTCCTTTGACAAAACCAGCAAATATTACATTCAGGAATATTATGTTTTATTTTAGCTATGCCTGGCTTATTCCCTGGTACGCAGAAAGAACCATCCTGACCTGGAACAATGTATTTATTTATTTATTATGTTTATACCCCACTTTTCTTTTCATGATAGAAGCCCAAGGTGGCTTACATATGGTCTCCCATCCAGGCACTGACCAGACCTGATCCTGCTTAGCTTCAGCAGGGAGCTGGCCTTGTGTGCCTTCAGACCATATCATGGATAATAGACATTGGCTAAAGATCTCCAGTTTCTTTTTTAAAAAATAAAATAAAACCATTCTTGTAAACAGTAAGTTCCTATTGCTCAGAAAAAAAGCTGTGGTGGATGGGAAAAACAAGAAGCCAAAATATTACAAAAATGAGTCCTTTACACCATAACATCAGTTTTAAATGATACAGCAGAAAGTTCCACAAGATCCTCAGGTACTCCACTGGTACGGACACTCAGCAATTCATACAGTCTCTTCATGTTCTTCCTCCCCATTCAAAGTGAAATTGTGGTTGGAAGTGTGTAACAACTCCACACACTTCCTAGTAATTGGATTACTACTGTCAGAATGTCTGTTATCAACTACTCTTCTGCTCCCCCCCCCTCAATCATGAAAGACACAGTCTTGGGCTCAGAGAGAAAACACGCATGTGGTCCTCTTCAACATATGGCTAAGTTTGCTGTCCAGAGATGACTGTACAGGAAATGGACAGAAAGAAGTCCTCTCTCTCCGTCCGCCTCCATATCAAAATCTTATTGCATGTTGATGCCAAGCTACAGAATTGATGAGGGCAGGGATGGAGAAGCTGTGGTTGTTTGATGATGGCTTCTATCTTCCTTGACCATTGGCCATGCTCGTTGAGGCTGATGGGAGCTGGAGCCCCATAACATCTGAAGGGCCATTGATTCCACATCTCTGCATCATGATGAAGACTTCTAGCTTATCTTTCTCTAGAATGTGTGTGCTTATAGGATTTTAATTGCTGGTTATTTTAATGTATAATCTTAGTTGGTACAGTCAGTGTGGCTATTTTATTTATTTTGGAGTATTTATAAACCACTAAATATTTTCAAAATCTCTAAGTGGTATACAACTGTTGGCTATCATAGAGCCAGTAGTTGCCCTCACAAACAAGGTAGGAAAGGGTTAAGCTACTCTTGGGCAGAGCCAAGGAGATAACAAGTCTCAGGTTACTGCTATCAGGCAGCTGTAACCACTAATGAGCCCAAGGCCCTATAAATCCAGCAGGAGGGAATGTGTTGAGTGTGGGGGGAAAGTTGGATGGAGTTAACAGTGAGCTACGTATATCGAGACTGTATGCTGTCAGGAACTGATGCTGCTGCCGTGTATCCTGTATTCTGTAACCAGTATGCTGTATGCTGTATGCACAAGTAAAGTATTCTTGCACATAGACTGCTGTATATTATTGCTACCTTCCTCTGTGTCTTACACGACTACATTTTTGCCAGCTTCCAACAACAACATTGCTTTAAAATGTTTTAAATTTTTAAATTGTTTTTAAAAGATGTGTTTTAAATTTGTATATTTGTTTTTAATGTTTTTAGTTAGCCCAGAGAGCTTTGGCTATGGGGCGGTATATAAATACAATAAATAAATAAATAAAGAAGTCCAGAGTGACTCTAAATGTGAGGTATTGTACTGAATATGACTGGAATATAGGTTTTTCACAGAGAGAAAGGACTGGGATATAGCTTTGAGGGTATAGGGTGGGCACTGCTCCACTTGCACTAAAGTGAGGGGCTTCCATTGTTGTAAATGGAATGGCTGAAGTCACACATTTACATATGGTGGCTCGGATCAGCTGCTTGGACGTCCATATTCACATGTAGAATCTTTCTATCTTAAATAATTATGGCACCAAGCAGGCAGTGAATTTTCTTACAGGAAGGCAAAGTGATTTCTATGCATCTCTTACTTAAATGCATAGGATTCTGTCAAGCATTGCTAAATTAATGCGTGCAAAGCATTTGAGAATCCCTCAATGAAGGGTGCTGGGGAGGCTTATTATGAAAGCATAACATGATTGTTGGTTCAGGTTTGGATCAGAGTAGAAATGAATGCTCAGACTGGTTATTATTTTCCCCTTGAACTGGCTTGTCCATTCCTGATGCCAACACCCCTGTTGGTAATACAGGTTTTTCACAGAGAGAATTAATTCTGCTTTTGAATTTAATTTCCACTTTCTTCATTTAGGCATTATTATGTTCTATATAATCAGGTGTAAGCATCATACATATGGGATTGTGGACCTAGGATTGTGAATGCAGCTGTGTAGGCAGTGAAATATTTTGTTTTCAAATTCATTTGTGCACTTTTCGCAAAATTACTGCTATCTGCAGATTTTCTGAAATATCTGCCCTGCTGTTCATAAGCCATAAAATATAATCTGCCTTTTGTGGGACCCCAATTGGCAAATTGCATTAAAAAAAATAGGTTGGCGATTCCTTGTTAGATGTTGAGCATTAACACTAAGCACAGCCAGTGCGACATTAAAGGACTGCTAGATAAGCCACCTTGAGCTAGAGTTGCTTTGAAATAACTTTTGTTTCATCAATTAACAATAAAAATAATCAAAGGAATAGCATGTTGTCAACAAAGAGGTTCTTTTTAATAACAAGATTCAGAGACTAATTTCAGGTATTTATTTTAACTGCTTTTATATGTGAATTTACCACCTCCTCCGTCTTAAAGTCCACTACAGCAAGTGTTATTAAAGACATGTGCAAAGTTTAAATAGAAGGTAATCATTACACTTGAATTTGGACATTTGTAGATAGGGGGAAATTAGAAAGCCCAAATGTGCCATGCTTCCTCATTTTGTATGTCTTAATGTTCAGTGTGGAACTTTCACATCTCTACTAATCTGAGATGCATCTGTTACACCTCAGAGATGTTTCGTCTCTCACCATTGGGACATATGCTAAAGGTCTCATTTTGGGTGTTACTGGATGGTATGTGACAGTCTCCTCACTTTCCCCACATTTCCAAACATTGGAAGCCACTCTCCCTTTGGCCTAAATCATCCAACTATTTTCTTCACAATTCAGGAAGTCACCTTCTGGTAGAGATTAAAGTAGGAGAGGATTTTGTTTTATTTATTTAAATTTATTCATCACTTTTTACAGAAAAAAAGTGTCAAAGTGACTTACAACTTACAAATACAAATGCACAATAAAATAGCCAAAAGAAATAAAACAATACATAGTACTAAAAGTATTCATCCACTAGTAATCAATAACAAGGCAAATATCTTCCCCAACCCAGCTTAAAGATAAGCACCAAAAATCAAACCACACCAAGATGTCTGGGAAAATGTATTCTCTCTCTCTCTCTCTCTCTCTGTATGTGTGTGTGTAGAAAAATCAATCTACAGGTAGGATCTCACCACCACAGCTCCAACATGCATAATATTAAACCTTGGAAAGTGTATGATGGAACTACAAGGAACAAAACCACTTATCACATGCTATTTTAACTATTCTCAATATTATGCCCCAATACTATAATGATGGAGCAACCTTTTAATTCACTAGAGTGCACTCAAGCCCTAAGGTGGCTTACAATAACAAAGTGAAAATAAGGCGACAACAACAACTCCTCACAGGATGAGCAATATGGTCAATAAAAAGCTTTGCAGAATTAAAAAAAGTCTGTAGAGACTGTTAAGGGCTTCAAGAGAGGGAGTTCTCAGGGGAGGGAATTCCACAATTGTGGGACCACCACTAAAATGGCCCTCTCTCTGGCATCTGACCTAACTGGCAGGCCCAACACAGCCTTTGATGAGTCTGGCAGGTTCATGTTGATGTAGGTGCCCCAAACTGTTTACGGATTTAAAAGTTAATATTACTACTTTAAATTGAAGCGAGAAATGAATGAGTAACTCATGCAGCTGTTGCAAAATCAGTATGCTATATAGCCTAGGGTTACCATATTCCAGTTCCACAAATCCGGGCAGGCTAATTTGCATATTATGCAAATTATTTGCAAATTATTTGCATATTAATATTTGGCTTGTCCAGTTGTTTTGTTTTTGTGCCTAGGAATTACCACCCAAAACTGGGGAAAGATGTGAGAAACCTTTTTTTTAAAAGCAACATTTTCAGCCTTAAATGCCTAGACTCTAGTTTCCAACACTATGGAATATTTATTGATTAAGAGGATTTATATCCTGCCCTTCTGCTGTTAAAAACAGAGCTCAGCACAGCTTACAAATATAATAAAAACAATAAAAATACACAATCATTATAAAAACATAATAAAAACACAAAACTTAAAGTAAGTCAGGGCAGCAGTATGGTTAACCTCTGCTGGACATTGACCGAAATAAACTTATTTACATTTTTCAGTATGGTTAACCATTACATATACAATATATTTCAGAGATCTGGTGGGTGGAGAAAAACAAGAAGCCAAAATGTTAGGAAAAGGAGTCTTTCACACCACATGCTCCGTTCTAAATACTGTTGCAGCAAGTTTTACAAGTTCCTCCAGTATTCCACTGGTGCAGGCACTCAGACATTCAAACTATCTGTATGTTTCTTAGGTTTTATAAAAGCAGAGCTTTGCTTAACTCAAAATTTCTTCTCCCTTTGATCAACCACATCTACACAGGTTCCACCTCCATACTCAAAATGAAACTGGGCCTGGAAGTGTGCAACAACCCCACACATACCTTGCTAATTAGATTACCAATGCCAGGATGTCTGTCTTATCGATTACTCTTCTGCTCCCCACCCACCCACCGGGCATCATGAAAGACCCAGTGCTGGGCTCAGAAAGAAAATAAATATCTGGTCCTCTTCAAAGTACTCATAAGCCTCTTGTTTTAATTAACATAATAATTATAAATTCTTGCTCTTATCACTAATGGGAGTTAATTACCTTGCATATGCTGCTGTTGCTTCTATGGCTGTAACAGAGTGAGGTTAAAGATAACTGAAATGCAAACAGGAAAAAAACAACACAAAAGGCAGTAACACTTTCCTAAATGTAATACCATACCAACCACAACAAGATTCCTGTGAGTAAGGCAGAAAACTCAGCATCCCACAACCAGTCAGGATTCATAACAAAAAACCCAAACTAAAAAAATCCTAGCAGCCAGTCAGCCAAGGTTACAGAAATCCCCATGCAGCACAACCTGACCTGGGGACTGCAGTTAATGCCGAATGCTGCAGCACAATTGCTGACATGAGTGAGGTCCTATCAGCACATAATACCTCTGCTCTGAAATCGGCATTGGTTGCTGATTTGCTACCAGGCCAAGTTCAAGCTGTGCTTTCCATGTTATGGGTGCCACATAGTACAGTACTTGTTCTGCTCTTGTAAGAAATCAGTCCTGTAAAGTGGCAGCACCTACGCTTTGGAACTCCTTGCCTATTGACATTACCCAGACGCCTCTTTTCAGCATCTGCTTTATAAAGGATATAAATCAGTTTTCTTGAGGCAAACCTCTCCAGGCATGTGGAATTTATTGTGTTTTTAAATCTGTTTTTAATTCATTGTTGGTTTTATTATTTTGAATGTTTTTAAGAATCTGTCCTTAACGCTTTTGCCAATAATTGTATTGTTTTAATTCTTTCTGTAAACCACTTTGAGATTTTTTACAATAAAGCAGTATATAAATGTTGTAAATAAAAATAAATAAGTGTTGGAGTCACTGTGGCCCTTGAGTCTCTTCCCACTTTTAGGAACCAAGGAATCTGCCTTATACTGATTCAGGCCATTTCGTACCATGATTTCTTAAATGCAACACCATACCAACAGCAACAAGATTCCTATGAGTAAGGCAGAAAACTAAGCATCTCACAACCAGTCAGGATTCCTAACCAAAAACCAAAAATATGATAAATGAAGAAATATTTATATAAGCATGACTATCAAATATATTTATTATTTACACAAACTGTAAAGATATTTATAGTGCAATCCTAGGTTTATTTATTCAGAAGCAAGTCCCAGTGTATTCAGTGGGGCTTACTCAAACAGGGACAGAAATGCAACCTCAAGTGATAAGCAACTTCATTCACGCAACCCAAAATTCCGAATCATGCCACTTTATGCTGTTTTGCAACTGTTTATACTTTCTTTTTATGGTTATTGGATTTTAAATGGCTTTATTTCTTGTTGTGAGCTGCCTTGGTTTCCAACCCTACCTCACAGGGTTGTTGGAAAGACTCCATCCACGCGCACACACACACACACACACTGCAGATGTATAAATACATACAGCCCATATAATAGTCTATTGTCAAACCAGTTGGTCACTGCAGAAAAATCAATATTAGTTTTTAAAAAATCAGTAGTTTCCTACAGAATAAAAACTGTAATACCTAAGTAAGCCCTGCCTACTTGCTTTAAAATAGGACTGGGGAGAAGGACAGAAAGAGTTAGAACACAAACAGAATTCTTTTTTACATTCACTCCAAAGTCCCATTGATTTTCAGCACATTCATAACCATGTCTACTCAAAAGTAAGTCCTATTGAATTCAGTGGGATTTACTCTGGGCATATGTGATTAGCATTCCTTTTACAAAAGCAAGTATTGGGACGGTTTTCAAAACACTGCCCAGGATCTGACTCCTGCACACAAGAGGAAAAAAAACTGAAATGTATATACTTACCCAATTTATGAGATTTTCAGATAAACAGGGGGGGAAACCACCATTTTCTGGCATTGCAATGAGGTTTTCTAGACACTGCCTCAGGTCAACCAAATGCAACCCTGGCTTCACTGATTGGCTGCAATCCTGAACGGGTGGGGTTAAAGCTACAAAGTGCTATACAGTACTGTTTAAAGAAAGATTTAACAGTCAGGGGGGCAGCTGACATTTTTATGTATATCTCGAGAACTGGACCACCTAGAAACTTAATTTTTAAAAAAACTTAAAGCTGAGAATCCAGGCCACCTAACGGGCTAAACAGGTGCCAGGTGGCATGCAAAGAATCCAGGTAAAACCCGGCTAACTGGGCGATATGGCAACCCTAATATAGCCCCCACAATCATTCTGGCCACTGAATTTTGCAAAAGCTGATGTTTCCAGAGTGCTTTTGGCCCTATGTAGAGAGCATTAATGTAGTCTAGTCTGAATCTAACCAATTTATGTACAACTGAGGCCGCCCTCTTTCTCCAGATACAGCTGCAGAAACAGCTCTAGATAAACAACCCTAAGCAAAAGTCACTCATAGATGGGGTTTCCATATTGCCTGGTTACCCAGGTTTTACCTGTATTCTAGTCATGCTACCCAGTGGCCGCTTACTCATTAGGTGGCCCGGATTCCCAGCTTTCACTACAAGAAGGGGAAAAAAGCAAGTCTCTAGCCCTTGTGAATCCAGAGGTACAAGGCAAAATGTGGAGGCAGTTTTCTGCCCATTTTGTGAGAAATCAGTCTATCCCCACCTTCCATTGTTCTTAGCCAATAAGGGGCACCACAGCTATCCTGGGGAAAATCAAGAATTTTATTCTGCCTACCTGTTGCATATGCAGAATCTAGCAGTTTAAAAAACTGCACATGCTCACTTGATCACCACATGAAGCTCCCTTATCCATAGACTTTCTGGTTGAGTCCGCAAGGAAAAGCAGCCTTCATCTCAATTGCCTCTGTGTTTCAGGGTATGTGTCTTAAGTGGTGAATGCAATGGGAAGGTCTGTCTGCCATCATGGAGGATGGAATAAAGGGATCTGAATCCACCAAACGTTCCCTCCCTTCAACAAATAAAGGATATAAAAGCAAACCACTCTGTAGAAAAGGCTACGGAATTAGCATTTGCATTTTCCAGCCCTGCCCCCACACTGTTAAATGGTGCCTACTCCCAAGTAAAGTTGCATTGGAATGCAGCCTCACTCACCCTATTGTCCAGCAGAGCCTCTGTCCAGAAATTCAGAAAAGGCTAAAAAGTATTTTTTTTTATATACCTATCCTTCGACAAAATGACTGGCAGGCATCTCCCCACCAAAGATCACCCTAATTCATTTCCTCCTCAGGGATGGATGTGTGTGAGTGTACATATATACATACACATGTACATATATACATACATATATAGATAATTCAATGCAATGGGAGTGTAACTTTCCACCCTTTAAGACCAATAGGAATGAAACAGCTGCCCTGTCTAATGCTAGCACAGCTTGCTAGGTCTACAGAATTCACTGCATTTTTATTTGTTAAAAAAGAGGTGCCAACACTCAAGTCTCCATCATGTTCCTGTCGTTATCATAGAAGGCTGTGTTTCCCTTCTCCCTGATCTGGTATGTGAGAATCAGTGTACTAAAGACAATTTTCACATGCTCAGACACTACTGTCTTTAGATAAGATGACTGACTGAACTTTTCTGACCATTGGCAATGCTGGCTGAGGCTGATGGGAGTTGCGGTCCAACAACATCTGGAGGCACACTGGTTGGGAAAGGCTGGTCTAGGCATTTAAGGCTTAAAATGTAATTTTATTTTAAAAAAAGATTCTTCACATCCCCCTTAGTTTTTGGTGATAATTACTAGGAACAAAATCAAAACAGCTAGAAAATGCAATAATTAATATGCTTAATTTGCATAATTAGCAAATAATTTGAATAATATGTAAAATAGCCTGCCCGAATTTGTGGAACTGGAATATAGCAACTGCTCACTTGAACCTTCATAGGTAACAATGGATCCAGGAGTACCGTCAAATAAATAACTGATTCTTTAGGGAAAATATTAAATAAATCCATCCAAATCTGATTGCAATCCTCCATGCAGATCGGCAGTCTTCTTAACCAACAGTGCTTCTTTCTTATCTAGATTAAGATTCAGTTTGTTTGCCCTCACCCATCTCAGAACTGCCTCCAGATAGCTATTTAAGGTTTCCGATAACTTCCTGGGATTAACAGATGGAAATGAGAGGTAGAGCTGTGTGTTTCCTGCTCACTGGTGACACCTCAGCTCTAAGTTTATGATGACCTCTCCCAGCAGTTTCACCTAAATGTTAAAAATCAGGCAAGGCTGGACAGAACCCTGCTGCACCCCAAAAGGCAACATATCCGGGATGGAACAGTAGTCCACCAACAAAATACTGCTCTTACTGAGCTGAATGCTTGTAGCTTCATATTATTAGCGGATGAAGATTGCATACCATTAATGCTACACTTTAAAATTACTAGAAATTGATATAAGCAAATAATATGCACAACAATGTAAAAACATACCAGCATGTTTTATGTTTCCCAATAATCCCAGTGGGTAATGTTGTTGCTGTTGCTATTATTATTATTATCCTCTTCCTCCTCCTCCTCCAATCTGACAACAGTCATAAAATTGTCAGGTTTTAATGCCACTTTCCCAAGTGACATTTTCAGTTTTTTCTCTGTTGTTAACTTAACTTACTCTTCAGCAATGCACTTGCTGCCCTGTAACTTCAACATTAGCTCTGGAGGTTTAAACGCATGAGGCAAACAGCTGCTCCCTGCAGCTCAATTTCTCTGTCAAAATTATTTTCTTACAAATGGCCATCACACAAGTATTTCTGGAAAAGATCATGGTTTAGGACAAAAAATTACTGTCTGATCATCCCTACAGATTTCTCACGATCCCCATGGATCTATACTGTGTTCACTTTCCATGATGCACACAAAGGCCACAATTATATACAATTATGTATATATTATGAAAAATGAAGAAAATGTTACGCTTGTGCTTTATTTCAAAAGAGTGCAATCTGACTCCATGTATCAAGTGAGATTTGGCCTGTGATTTCACTGGTGAATGCCCCAAACTGTATATTATTTTTTTTAAAATGTGTAAATACAATACACATGTACATATGCAAGTTAGAAGCAAATTTAAAACATCAAATTACAATCAAGACTAATGCAGTGCTGACAAACACATGCACTTACTATGCATTCAGTCACTATTTCAGGGGGGCGGAGTTCAATCAGGGCATAAATTTAGTAAAATAAAAATTGAAAAATTGTCCTCTCCATCAATCTTGTGCAAGGCTTGCAAATCCATATGCCAATTTTCCTGCAACAGACATAAACTGGATAGAACTGAACACAAGAAAGTTTGTCTAAAACAAGCAAAATAATATCCATATCAGAACTCCCTACCCCTGGCATAAACACATCACTATAAATTCAGCTTTAGCTGAAAGTAAATTATTATGTTTTTATCAAAAGGCCTTTGAATCAGGTAGCTTGCCATCTTCTTTGTGCGATACTCAAAATTCTGTTATTCCCAAGCCTGGTAAAAACCATACTAGTTGTACAAACTATAAGTTAATTAATGCAGAGGCCAAGAAATTAAAAATAATCCTTGGCAACAGACTTCAGGCTGTGATAGCAACATTAGTTCACCTTGAACTAATTCTTTATTCAGCAAACGCAGGAAGCAGATAATTTAAGGTTGGTAGCAAATCTGGTTACTTTCAATAGTAAAAAGAACCGATGCTGCTGTGATTATTTCAGTTGATGCTGAAGAAGCATTTGATAAAATATATTGGCAGTTCATTTATGTTTCTTTGAAAACAAAATGGGTTTCCTCAGGAATTTATGAATTGGATTAGAATTGTATACCATTCTCCCCAATCACAGGTGGGGACAAAATGAATTATTTCCAGTACACTTGGTCTAGAAAGAGGACATGACAGGGCCATCATTTTTCTCCTTTGATATGGTATGCATAATTAGGCAGAATAGAGGTTCACAGTTTTGTACATAAACAAGTGGAATTTAAAACAGCTGTATATGCAGATGATCTGTTATTATTTTATAGTAGGCTTGAATCATCTACACTAGAACTATAAAATTAATAATTCTGGTGCAATTTCTGGCTCTACAATTAACTGGTTAAAAACCTGAATTTATGCCAGTGGGCACTATTAAGATATAGTTTATATGCTAAAAAAAACTTCAATCATAGCAAAAGACATACTTTACATCCAAATGAAGTGGCTGCATACCTTCTAGGGATGGGATTTGCCCCCTACCAATCTGCAGAGCTTGGAAAAGTTACTTTTTTAAACTACAACTCCCATCGGCCCCAGCCAGCATGGCCACTGGATTGGGCTGATGGGAGTTGTAGTTCAAAAAGTAACTTTTCCAAGCTCTGCCAATCTGATGTGCCCTGCTATGCTCATCCCCAGCATCACAGAGAAAGAGGCGGTTGGAGAGAAGGGGCCCTCCCCAGGTGAAAGTATAGAGTGGCTGCCATGGCAAAATCCTCCTGGAGCAGGGCCAGACTGCAGAGGAGGAACAGGAAGGGGAGGTGCAACACTGTAGGGCAAGTGACAGGCTGCAAGCTAGGGTGGATGAAAAATACTTGCCCATTGCAGGCTACAGCCTGTCACTTGCCCTGCCGTGTGGCGTATCCTCTTCCTGTTCTTCCTCCTCCGTGGTCTGGCCCTGCTGAGGATGCTTTTGCCACAACAGCTGTTCTATCCTTCCACCTGGGGAGGGCCCCTTCTCTCCAGCATCCTCTGTGGTACCTGGGATGAGCAGGGCAGAGTGGATGGGGGACGGGGGGATGGAAGTCCCATCCTACTTCAGACTATGGCTCTGGGACATTACATTTGTTCCTAGAAACTGTTAATATGGATGAACTAAATTTGAGTCCAACACCCAGAGTATTAATTTGAGGAACAGTGAAAATGAATTCACAATCAACTGAAGTCTGGAATGGGTATGATTAGCTTTTCCTTATCCCCCCAGTAATCCCTTCTACTCACCACCCACTTCCAACTGTCAGCAGATTAAATTTCCACCAGCACCCAACTGTCATTCCATACCCCCTTAATTTCTCCCCTCCAGCACTGTGAGTAATCTCCTCCCTCCCACCTCCAAACACAAACCCCACAGATAGCTCATTACTGACTCACCTATTTGTCCTATGTAAGAAAATTCAGAAGGATGGTGCTGCCAGATATTAGCATTTACTGTTTGGGGAGATGCAGGTCACTAAACCTTGATGTGGCTAATATTATTACTAAGCAGGACCTATTGGTGAAGGGCAGGTAATAACAACAACAATAAATAATAGGCAGTTTCAGTGGTACCCAGAGATTCTATTATATTTAGGAATTTTGGTTCCTAGAGATTTTTCTCAAATGATTAAACTGAATTTAAATAGATTGATGACAGATATATCTCTCATTTTGGACATTGGACTTGGCATTTGAGGTAAGGTAACGCACTTAAGATAAGTATTTTGCTAGAGAGTTGTGAAATATGATATCTCAACAATTACACTTTGACCAATACGCTCATGCTAAATTAACTCTATGGGATAATCTGGATTTGAGAGCCAGTCCTTTTTGTGGAAGAAATGGGCTGATAGTGAGGTTTATCAGGTGGATAATTTTTTCATTTTCAATTTTGTGGTTTAAATATCACTTTCTAGCACTGAATGCCAATACCTTCAACTAAACGCTAAAGCCCTTATAGGTGTTTATAAATATTTATTGGAATGTTCTTATTTATTAGATTTATATCCCACCTTTCCTCCCAGTAGGAGCCCAGGGCTGGTTCAGGATCTTAAGATACAAATGGAACAGAGAGAGTGCTCCATTCAGCTCAATTCACTAATAGGCAAAAAACCTTGAGGTTTAAGAACGTACCTATAGCCCACAGATATTTCTATCAAACTTTAAAAAGCAGGGAAATTGGGCGGCTATAGTGAATGCACCAGGGGAGCAGGAGACCTGACCTCCTCTCTGAGATATTGGACTGCCCTATAAAGTTGTCAAAATGCAAACACAATTTGGGTTTTTCTTTCACAGTCCAATCCACTTGCTGCATAGCTTGGAAGAATTTGGTAACATGTGCCTCTGAGCATATGGTGAGTGGTGGCAACACCTGCCATCTCCAAAGATAATTATATTTTTGTATGTTTGTTGGTGTTCTTATTTTGCTTCTTTCCTGTGTTACTAATGTTTTTACAGAGAATCTAAATGAGCAAATTTTATTTCCCTCATTATTCATCCTAGAAATCTGTGTCAAATTTATTTTTATTAATTTCAAAGCCTTTTTATTGGTCAATGTCATATGATGGTGTACCGGCCCGTGGGCAGATGCTCAGCCTCTTCACCAGCAGAATAGCTGCCTGTAGGCAAGGGGGGCTTGTATTCCCCCCCCCCAGCCTTAGTTCTCTCTAGTTTAGCATTCAGCGTCTAAGCAAGCAGGGAGAAGGGTCAAGGGACGGTCGATGTGAGCTCAGAGCCACCTGGGGCCTAATCTGGGGTTGCTAACAGGAATTCCAGTCTGATGCTCTGCCAAGAGTGCTGTGTGATGCTGGGAAGGTGCCTCGTTAACCAGATAGTGTAGACTTGGAAGTAGTTAACTCCGTGCCAGGAAGCTAGAGGCTGTGCTTATCAGCTATTGTTATGCTGTAGGACCCTGGGAAAGAGCCTCCATCACTGGAGGCTATGCTGGGAAAGCTGTGACTTAATCCTTTGTAGTAATTAGTTGCTCATTACTGTGCTGTAAACATGTATCCTATAAAAGGGTTCCAGGTTGCCCAGTTTGGTGTTCAGACTGGTTCACGTTCGTGCAGAGCCTGGCAGCCTGTTCCACCTTATTCGGTTCACCTGTGGGTCGAAAGTTATCCAATAAACACTTTCCTTTTAAGTAAACCTGCTGGTGTGTGTCTGCCTTATTTGTCTCTCTGGTATCTCGGAAACCTGAGTGCCCAGGCCGGGACAATACAGATGGTGTTTCAAATTGGAGGTTATGTTCTATTTCTATTTTGGGTGCATTAACAGTTGAATCTGAAACTGCAGTTTGATGTAAAATCAGACTGATTACAATATGTTGCTACTTCAGCAATGACTCTAGCTGTTGGAAAAAAGAGGATGCATGTTTTCAGCCTGCTATGTTTAAACCACTTCATTTAAGGCAAGGTGGGCACAGAATTAAAAACATAGAGCACACCTAGAATTTTGTCCAGCTGCCTCTTGAATGCCTCCAGTGTTGGAGAGTCCGCCACCTCCTTAGGTAATTGGTTCCATTGTCGTTCTGCTCTAAAAGGGAGTTTTTCCTGATGTTCAATCGAAATCTGGCTTCCTAAAACTTGAACCCATTATTCTGTGTCCTGCACTCTGGAATGATTGAGAAGAGATCCTGGCCCTCCTCTGTCTGTACTTGAAGAGTGCCATCATATCTCTCTCAGTCTTCTCAAGGCTAAACATGTCCAGTTCTTTCAGTCACTCCTCATAGGGCTTTGTTTCCAGACCCCTGGTCAACCTTGTTGCCCTCCTCTGAACCTGTTCCAATTTGTCTCCATCCTTCCTAACATGTAGTGTCCAGAACTGGACTCAGTATTCAAGATGAGGCCTAACCAGTGCCTAATAGAGATGAAATAATACTTCACGTGATTTGGAAACTATACTTCTGTTAATGCAGCCTAAAATAGCATTTGCCTTTTTTTGCAGCCACATGACATTGTTGGCTCACATTCAGGTTGCGATCAAATGGGGATAAGATTACCAGCTCAAGGCATTACCAAACCACCCACCCACCCCACCCCCGCTGGTGCTTTGCTGAGTAGAAGGGCTACCGCACATCCACAGCCCTGCTGCTTACAGTCGCCACAGCAGGTGGTGGTGGTGGGCAAGACAAACAGGTCCAATGCCATTGCATGATGACAATGAGCCCAGCTTTGGATCTAGCAGATCTCAGGCCAGGTCAGCCCCACCCCCTCCTTTGGAACACCCCATTTCAGAGCTTTCCTCTGGCTTTTGCCAGCCATACTGTCAGTGGGCCTCCTGCATGTTTGGCTGGCAGGAGGCCAGTGGCTGGATGGAGCCAGGAGAGCTGGATGGAGGGATATCTTATCCAAATCTAACCTAATCCCCAGCCTGGCATTAGGGTTTTTTATTGGTCTTTTTTTTTTTTGCTAGTAAATGCACATACTGCATTTTGATTACAATATTCTCTTTTGATTGGTGGGAAGTATATCTTGAGGGAAAAGCAAGGGATATTCTGTATCACATGCCACTAAAATTTTCAAGTGATACCACACTGATGTAAAGCACAGAAAGCACAATCTTAAGCATGTTTACTCAGAAATAAGTTCATTTCAGTTCAGTAGGACTGCCTTCTTAGTAAATGTGAAGAGGATTGCAGCCTTAAATCAAGTGCTTAAGTGTGAAATGAAAAGACAGATATGACTATTCTCCTTCAGTTCTTCAGCTTATATTTACTTCATTACACTTTAAACCACTATCATCTAATATGGAGATGGTTATAAGAGTCACACAGACAAAATATCTCAAGCATATAAGGCTGATGCATTCCACAAAAGTTTAAAATGGGAAATGTCCTATTTAAAAATATGGAGAACTTCTAAATATGACAGCCATCTGATGTATGAAAATTATTCACAACCAAAAACAGACAGTCTGGAAATAACCAGGATGACTTCATTTCGACAGAATTGTCCAAATCTGTTTCTAATATACACAGTACACATAATAAATTTTTACAATATGACAAGGAAAACAAACTTAATAAAAGTTCCTGATCTTTTTTAACACAAGCATGCTGTAGCCATGATATGTTTATAATATTTTATCCATGATATCACAGCTAAGTAACAAAATCTAAGCAACACAAAACCAGTTACTAGGTATGACTTCACCTCACAACTACAATAATTCCATTGGTTATGTACATGAAATTCACATTACCCATGTGCCTATTTTAAACTTTATTAAACCCTATTATCTCTACTGGCTGAAGGGCTGGAGGATTGGTTGGAATCCCACTGCTCATAAATGTTCCTTGGTAGGACCACTGGGGACTCCCATCTATGATCTAACAGCCTGATTGGATTAAAAGCTCTAGTCTGGCTTCTTGGGAAGTTGGGACAGAAAAAAGCAGCAGGGCAGCTTCTTGGTAGTTCCCATTGCATAGATAGTTGCAAGAAAGACATAGAAGGATCAAGCAATAATTCTGTCCTGCTGTCAACTCCTTTCCATGCCAAGCTGAATATGCTGTTGGTCTGCCACATCAAGAAAAGAAAGGAAGGGCTACATGACATTTAATACCTAAAAACCTTCCCATTCTAAAAACAGGGACAATGTGACACAGTGGTAACCCACAGCAGTACTGACTCTGTGTGTACGCAGAATGTGGGAGCATCATTGTGCTAGGCTATTGTATATATATTGCATCTCATCATGAGTCTTTCAGAGCCCCATTGTAGATATCATCATCATCATCATCATTATTAATTACATTTGTATACTGCCCCATAGCTGAAGCTCTCTGGGCGGTTTACAACAATTAAAAACAAATATACAAATATAAAAATTTAAAAACACTAAAAAAAAAAACTATTTAAAAACACATGCTAAAATGCCTGGGAGAAGAGGTGCCGAAAAGATAACAGTGTTGGCACCAGGCGCACCTTGTCAGGAAGATCATTCCATAATTTGGGGGCCACCACTGAGAAAGCCCTCTTCCTCCGAGCTTACCTCGGAGTAGGCACCTGGAGGAGGGCCTTGATGTTGAGCGTAGTGTACGGGTGGGTTCGTGTCGGGAGAGGCATTCCATCAGGTATTGTGGTCCCACGCCGTGTAAGGCTTTATAGGTTAAAACCAGCACTTTGAATCGAGCTCAGAAACATACAGGCAGCCAATGCAAGTGGGGCAGAATCGGTTTTATATGTTCAAACCGTCTGGTCCCTGTTACCAATCTGGCCGCTGCATTTTGCACAAGCTGCAGTTTCCGAACCATCTTCAATGGCAGCCCCACGTAGAGTGCATTGCAGTAATCTAACTTGGAGGTTACTACAGCATGGACAACTGAAGCCAGGTTATCCCTGTCCAGATAGGGGCGTAGCTGGGCCACCAACCGAAGTTGGTAGAAGGCACTCCATGCCACTGAGGCTACCTGAGCCTCAAGTGACAGAGACAGTTCTAGGAGAACCCCCAACCTATGAACCTGCACCTTCAGGGGGAGTGCAACTCCATCCAGGACAGGTTGAACATCCACCATCTGGTCAGAAGAACCACCCACTACCAGCATCTCAGTCTTGTCTGGATTGAGCCTATTAGCCCTCATCCAGTCCATTGTCACAGCCAGGCACCGGTTCAGCACATTGGCAGCCTCACCTGAAGAGGATGAAAAGGAGAAATATCGCTGTGTGTCATCAGCATACTGATGGCAGAGCACTCCAAAGCTCCGGATGACCACACCCAACGGTTTCATGTAGATGTTGAACAGCATGGGGAACAGAACTGACACCTGCGGAACCCCATACTGGAGAGTCCAGGGTGCCGAGCAATGCTCCCCAAGCACCACCTTCTGGAGGTGACCTGCCAAGTAGGAGTGGAACCACTGCCATGCAGTACCTCCCACTCCCAACTCAGCCCATCGTCCCAGAAGGATACCATGGTCAATGATATTGAAAGCCACTGAGAGATCAAGGAGAATCAACAGAGTCACACTCCCCCTGTCTCCCTCCTGTCAGAGGTCATCATATAGGGCGACCAAGGCTGTTTCCATGCCAAAACCAGGCCTAAAACCCGACTGAAATGGATCCAGATAATCGGTCTCATCCAAGAGTGTCTGGATCTGGCCTGCCACCACTCGTTCAAGGACCTTGCCCAGGAATGGAACATTTGCCACCAGCCTATAGTTATTAAGATTTTCTGGGTCCAAGCAGGGTCTCTTTCAGGCAGCCAGGGACCACAGCCTCTCATAGAGAGGCATTAATCACTTCCCTGGCCCAGCCAGCTGTTCCATCCCTGCTAGCTCTTATTAGTCAAGAAGGGCAAGGATCCAGCACAGAAATGGTTGCACGAACCTGTCCAAGCACCTTGTCAACGTCCTCAAGCTGTACCAACTGAAACTCATCCAAGAAATCGGGACAAGGCTGTGCTCTGGATACCTCGCTTAATTCACCTCCTATAATATGATGATATGGTGTGGTTGTGCACTGAAGTACGGCCAACATACAAATGTTCCATGCACAAACATTGCTATGGATATATACTATCCTGGAATATATTTTTGTAAATTTTGATAACTGCTTTGGGGGGCCTGCTGTTAGTAAAACAGTCAACACACTAAACTGAATGAATGAATAAATAAACTATTGCAAATACTCTCTTCTGATTACTCTCTCTTCATAAAAAGTGGCAGAATCAGTATGAATCTATAAAAAAAGAATTTATCCTATTTTAGTTCATCCACAGTTATTTGATAAGTTCTTTTAAACCTTTCGGCAAACAGTATCAGCAGGAAAAAGCAAAGATGCCTTACGATCACAAAAGGCAATTTTCTTCAGGGACTGAACTTTGCAAATATATCCCCATAGGTCCCATGGTTCTTCAATCTTGCCTCTCTACAGTCTCAGCTGGCATTTCTGCCTGGGCATCTTGACAAGTGAACTGGATTGCCCCTCATTGTTGCTTCTGTTCTTAAAGCACCTGCCCCAACTGCTGTTATTCTTGGATTTGGGAAATTTTCTGTTCACTGTTCCAGTGCTATGCAGTAATACGATGCAGATCGCAGCTTCTGTGATGCATGTGTCAAAGCAGTGCCATGGTTTGTAGCAGAAACAGGGAATGGAAAGTGGGGACTTGTAGTATAAAAGTCCTGCCTTCTCAAATAGACAGAAAAGCCGCCTCTGCATCTTGTCAGAAACTCCTAGACTTACCAAATAAATGAGTGTGCTTTTATCATAAACAGCAAGATTCATATGGAAAACGGAAACACTACATCACTTGACCTCAGGTTGCTTCCCTTTTCAACCACATATGACTACCATGTATAAAACTCTAAATCAACTTAAGATGTACTTTTAGCAGCCTTCCCTTTTCTTTATTTAAACAAGCGAGAGATTGGGTTTTTTATGTTTAGATTAGTTCAGTAATAAATCAAAATAAAATTAATTTCTTAAGCTGAAGTTTACCATTGTTACAGATGAACTTGTAGTCTCTAACAGATTTCACTTATTGGATACATTTGGACAACACACTAAACCGTAGTTTGGCATGTTGAGAACAAGCTGAATCCTCCCCAATCCCTCTCTTCTTTCAGTGCAACCACAAGACGTTTGGAAGCTATCACTTTTGTTTTTGCTTAACTATAACTAGTTGTGATTTTTGATCCAACAAATTGTTAACTATATTTATTTATTTATTTGTTTGTTTATTTATTTTTAAAAATTATATACCGCCCGACTAGCAATAGCTCTCTGGGCGGTGAACATAAATACAATAAAACACAGGAAAATACAAAAGCATCACAATCTAAAATCAAATTTCACAATCTAAAAACTGCATAACTAAGATCAAATTACAAACATTACCATCATTAACAAAAAATTAAAATGCCTCGGAGAAGAGAAAGGTTTTAACTTGGCGCCGAAAGGATGATAGGGTCGGCGCCAAGCGCACCTCCTCGGGGAGACTATTCCATAGTTCGGGGGCCACCACTGAGAAGGCCCTTGATCTTGTCACCACCCTCCGGGCCTCCCTATGCGTTGGGACCCGGAGGAGGGCCTTCGTAGCAGACCGTAGTGTACGAGCCGGTTCATAACGGGAGAGGCGTTCCGACAGATATCGTGGTCCCGCGCCGTATAAGGCTTTGTAGGTTAATACCAACACTTTGAATCTGGCCCGGAAGTGTACTGGAAGCCAGTGCAAGCGGGCCAGAACAGGTGTTATATGGTCCGATCGCTTCGTTCTTGTTAGCAGTCTGGCCGCCGCATTTTGCACCAGCTGTAGCTTCCGAACCGTCTTCAGAGGTAGCCCTACGTAGAGCGCATTACAGTAATCCAAATGTGAGGTTACCAAAGCATGTACTACTGATGTAAGATCCTCCTTAGTCAAGTAGGGACGTAGCTGGGCTACCAACCGAAGTTGGTAGAACGCATTCCGTGCCACCGAGGCTACATGAGCCTCAAGTGACAGGGAAGAGTCTAGAACGACTCCCAGACTACGAACCTGTTCCTTTAGGGGGAGTGTAACCCCGTCCAGGACAGGATATGTATCCACCATCTGATTGGAGAAACCATCCACAAACAGCATCTCAGGACTGAGTCTCAGTTTGTTAGTTCTCATCCAGTCCATTGTCGCGTCCAGGCAACGGTTCAGCACATTGACCTCCTCACCTGAAGAGGATGAAAAGGAGAAGTAGAGCTGTGTGTCATCAGCGTACTGGTGACAACGCACTCCGAAACTCCTGATGACCGCACCCAACGGCTTCATATAGATGTTAAAAAGCATGGGAGACAAAACCGAACCCTGCGGGACCCCACATTGGAGTGCCCATGGTGTCGAGCAATGTTCCCCAAGCACTATCTTCTGGAGACGGCCCGCCAAGTAGGAGCGGAACCACTGCCACGCAGTGCCTCCAACTCCCAACTCCGCGAGCCTGTCCAGAAGGATACCATGGTCGATGGTATCAAAAGCCGCTGAGAGATCAAGGAGAATCAACAGAGTTACACTCCCTCTGTCTCTCTCCCAGCATAGGTCATCAAACAGGGCGACCAAGGCCGTATCAGTGCCAAAACCAGGCCTGAAACCCGATTGAAATGGATCTAGATAATCGGTTTCATCCAATAGCGCCTGGAGCTGGTCAGCAACCACTCGTTCCAAGATCTTGCCCAGGAATGGAACGTTCGCCACTGGTCTGTAGCTGCTGAAATCCTCTGGGTCCAGGGAAGGCTTTTTCAGGAGTGGTCTCACTGCTGCCTCTTTCAGACAACCGGGGACCACTCCCTCTTGCAAGGAGGCATTTATCACTTCCTTGGCCCAGCCAACTGTTCCCTCCTTGCTAGTTTTTATTAGCCAAGAGGGGCAAGGATCTAGTACCGAAGTGGTTGCACGTACCTGTCCAAGCACCTTGTCCACGTCCTCGAACTGAACCGACTGAAACTCATCCAACAAAACATGATAAGACTGTGCTCCAGACACCTCACTAGGGTTAACTGCTATAAAATGAGAGTCTAGGTCCCGACGGATGCGTAAGATCTTATGCTGGAAGTGCTCAGCAAACTCATTGCAGCGGGCCACCGATGTATCTACAGTGTCCTGCAGGCCTAGATGGAGTAGCCCTCGGACGACTCTAAAAAGCTCCGCTGGGCAGGACAGAGATGCCTTAATAGTGGCGGCGAAGTGTTGTTTTTTCGCCGCCCTCACTATAGTTTCTTTGAACCTCTGACTTGAGGACTGAATTCAGTACATGGCATCTTCATATACACAACTACTTTGAAATCAAATGGTCATGAAAGTAAATTCTAGTGAAGAGGTAATTAATCAGTTAAGACTCCAGAGCTGCTTACAGAATACTAATTAAAGCAGTGAAATGTTGCTATAAAACCTTAAAAGTAGACATCAAAACACTTCCATCCACACCTCTGTGGGGAAGGAAGTTCCGTAGTTGGGGTGCTGCTGCTCAGAAGGCCCAATCCCATGTCACTGCATAGGGTACACCTGTCAGCAGGACAGTTAGAAGAGCCTCCCCGTGTCAGTCTCAGGGCCTGAGCTGGCTGTTACAGGGAGTGGCATTCCTTCAGTTATTCTGGTCTCAGGGAAGGGCCATAGCTCAGTGGCAGAGCATCTGCTTTGCATTCAGGAAGTTCCATCTCTAAGGCATCTGTAGGTGGGGCTTGGAGAAACTCCTGTCTAAAAACCTGGAGAGCTGCTGTGACTTAGTGTAGACAATACAAAGCTAGATGGGCCAAAGGTCTGACTCAGTGTAAGGGAGCTTCCTATGTTCCTATGTTAAGGACTTTATACATTAACATCAACACCTCAAATTGGGCCCAGTAACATATAGGCAACCAGTGCAGATGCTTCAGAATTGGCGTTGTCCAACTCCATAAGGATGCACTGGCCAGCACTCTGATGGCAGCATTCTACACTAGATGCAGTTTCCAGACTGTCTTCAAGAGTTGCCCTATACAGAGAATATAACAGTAACTGCATGCCACACAACATGGAAGTGGACCTTTAGTGTTATGGCACCTACCTTTTCAAATTCCTTCCCCTAAATATTATCTTCCTCTTTCAAAAAGCTTTTTTAAGTAGAGGCCTTATCCCAGGCTGCGTCTGTTTTGGAACTGCTTTTTAAGATGTTCTTAAATTTTTTTAAAAAAATGTTTTTAAGATGTTTTAAGATATTTTCAGTGTTTTATCTCTTGTTTGCTGCCCTGGGCTCTTTCTCATAGGAAGGGCAGGACAGAAGTTTAATAAATCAATAAAAAATAAACACAAGGTTATCAGAGTATGTATGTAACACTGTAGAAAAGATGTCACAGGCCTGGAAAGGCCATAGTTGTCCTAGCTCCTGTCTCAAAAGACAACAACAGATGCACTTACTTGTAAGTAAGAGAAAACTTTGGTGAAATCAAGCAATTGCACAGGTTCAGCAGCAGGCACAGGATACAGGGGACCTGATGCGAGAGTTCAAGAGCAGGACCAGAAGCTGAAGACTAGACTGAAGCAATGAAGATGTCCCAACAAACTGTTACATCCCTCTTGCCAAGCTTTTAAAGGCAAGGTATAGCAAGCTTTCTTGCAAGACACTACCCCATTATGGGAATGGTGTGCTTGTAGGCATGCTCTTCTCTGGGGTAGTGCTTCTGTTTCCATTGATGAAGGCAGCAATGAAGTTTTGGCAATGAGGTTTTGTCCTGACCCCCTGGCTCCAGCTCAACCTCCACCTTCTGCTCAGCCCCTCCACCCCCTGCTGATTGAAGTCCTCCCCGCTCCCCAATGAGGCTCTCCACTCCTTCAGGGGGAGTGTGACTTTATCTAGAGCAGGCCATACATCCCATTATAAACACGACAACTACCTCTGACTTGTCAGAATTCAATTTCAGTTTATTGGCCCTCATGCCATCTATTACTGGCTTGAGATACCAGTTCAGCACCCATGAATCTCACTTAGTTCAGATGATATGGAGAAACAGAAAGAGATTTCATGTGCATACTGTAACACTGTGCTCCAAAGTCCCTAATGACTGTCCTCAGTGACTTCATACAGATATTCAATCACAAGGCAGACATAATGGAACTCAGCAGGACCCAACAGCATAACTGCCATGGGGCCCAGAAGAAATCTCCCAATACTACTCTCAGGAAACAGCCATGCAACTAGGAGCAGAACCACAGTATTGATATGTTTCCATCTCTGAGTTCAGTGAACAATTCCAGAAGGACACCATGGACATTGTTATCAAAAGTCATTGAGAGATCAAAGACTATCGGGTACGTTCCCACTGTCTGTCATGATACAGGTTATCAGCCAGGGTGGCCAAGGCTGTTTCGGTGCCAAAACTGGACCTGAAGGTAGGTTGAATGGGTCCAGATAATCAATTTTGTCCAAGCATGTCTGCATGGCCATCTCAATATTTGAGTGGTGGTTATCACAAACTTCTGGGGCAGGAAGGTTCTATTAAGGAGTGGGTATACCACCACCTCCTTTAGGGTGACTTGTACTATCCCCTCCCACAATGAAGCATTTCCCCCACCCAATCAAGCTGTTCTGGCTAGTTTGTACAAGACAAGATGGACATGGATCAAGGGTACAAGTGGGTGTTTTCTTTAGAACTGTACTAACAGTGGCATGGAAGTCAGAGGAATTTTTTTCTCAAAGTGGTTGTCATAGCAGGCTCTGAGGATTCAGATATTCCCAACTATAGGCCAAGATTCACCAGCTCCTTCACCACTCCAAGGAGTTCTGCCGGATGGCTACTTGAGCATACAATGGGTGGAGGAGAAGTGAGGTTTCTTCGCCACCATCACCCCTACAAGACAAGCATGATTGTGTGCCCTAACCTGAGCTTGGTCATATTTCCCTGAAAGCTTGTGGCTCATGTGATCATCATAGTGTCTGCTTCCTTGCCTTGAAAAATCAAGGTTTTATTCGGGTTCCACAGTGTTAGAGAGGATATTTAGAAGTGAACATGTCGATGGCTCTTTCCATCTTACCATTCCATAGAGATACTAGGGTCATGACAGAGATTTCATAAGCTTTCAGGATTAGGCTATCTTAATCGGTCCCCACCTCTGCAGGGAGGAACTGCTGTCACTAAGCCAAACCTCACCAGGAAATGGTCTGTCCATGACAATGATGTTATTCTAATTCCTGCCCTTTTGAAATACCAAACCAATTCTAATCACCACAGCTTCACTGAAAAAGTCATGGAATCAGGGCCACTCCATATTCCATTAGAAGCAAACTTGGATATACACTCAACAGGGAATGCAAACACGTGCAAACTTTCAGACTTGATATTTTATGGTGCATACTTAAAACATCTTAGACACGTATAAAAAATATACTGTGTGAAGCAAAGAGTACCAATTTGAGATTCCATTTTATAATAGTGCATCTAGCTTTTATAACTGCAAATAGATAGTTGAGATATTTTGGGCCAATTAACACTTTGCACAGTGCTCATTGTAGATTAATCACTATATTCGCAAATGCCAGGTGTGACAGCAAATTCTGAATCTCTGACAAGGATACCTGCATAAATAAGATTTATCATACAACACTATAAACACACTATTTACTGTAAACACACTATTACCCAGCTCTGGACCCTCCTATTCTTTTAATCCTCTTCATTTCTCATCTTGCTCTGCCACACAATTCATTATAAAAAATGCAAAATCCTTGTGCTGATGGAACACATTAGCTGGATACCATCCAGAGTGTATACAACTCCATCTGTGATGCGCAAGAAAAAATATACCCAACAATGTGAGGCTAATGACGTCTACATAAGTTCAAATGCAGGAAATCTGGAAAGTATCTCAAAAGCAAGTGTTTTTCTTAAAGATCCCTAACTACTTAATCTCAGGTCATGCCAATTATAAGGATCACCTATAGCCCCAAATTCTCTTCAGTGCATGGAAATAAAATCTGCAGAAGGCAGAATATAGCAATTTGGTTTGTTACAGTAGGCAAAATCAACATGCAATGCACACTGAATCAGCAGTGCCCTCACTTCTTCACATCACCAACCATCTCCCCATCAGGTATGAACGATCCTTCTGAAACATCAGTATCTTCATTAATACATTATCAAGTGTGACCTGCTGTATTTAAACTTTCTTCACTATGGCAAAGAATAATCTTTAGTCTTGACAGCTTTGATGTAATCATACATGTAAAGACACTTGACTATACAATTGTTGAAATGCCTCATGCCTACAACCAATCTGTTGCTTTTACAAGTTTAATCTTAGTATTAAGGGTCTGATTGTGGAACCATGTCGATACAACATCTTCAACTCAGCTGTACATCATATAAACCACTATAGGTGGTGTCAAGCTCCCATGATTCCTAGTAACACTGCATACCTTTAACTCCATAATCTATAATATTACAAAATACAGCTTTCTTTTTTTTTTCTCCAAAGCACAAGTGGACTATCAGCAAGGGTCCGACTGTGTTATTCCTAATTACCTTTTTTCACTCTTGATCCTGTGGCTCTCATAATTAGTTACCTGGGGCTGCAATCCAATTTGAAGTGATGACAAGAAAGTGATCCATGAAAAAGTAATAAGTTAAATCCAATTTCAGCCTTCCTCTAATTAAATGCACATGGAACTAATGACTCAAACCCTACCATTTCAGTGATAATGGTAATTAGCGAGGTGGGAGTCACTCTCTTTTTCAACACTGTAGGTGTAAACCACAAGGTAAAATGGCAGGAGCACTCTTAATTACATATGTCATTTTGTCAGCAATTTACACATTTCTGACCAGTCAAGTATGTTTCATTTGTTTTCTTCTTCCATAATGTTTATAATGAATCCAGAGATATGTTCTCGCATATTGTGTAGCCTTGCAACCTTTAAACACAATCTGCCAGGAAATATTTACTTGAAAATGATGATAAAATTACTGTAATACTTTACTTGTTTGAAAAACATCTGTTAAAATTGCAATAGGAGGTGTCACAAGACGTAACTAGGCGACCAAATTTTTCAACTGTACAGCAATTTATTGCAACTTGATCAGATTCATGCTAGAACTAGGGCATGTGAAGGGACCTTAACCCTTATGGTTTTGGCAAAGCAGTTATTTGTAGCTTGCGAAAAATATGGTTCTAAACCACTTGTATGCTGGATTCCCCAGGTGGACCGCCACATAGTATGCAAGACCAAGAAATACCCACACTCAGTTGGGAGAACATCTCTGAGAGTCGTGTGCCTGTATGAGTCACTGATCTGGGCAAACTTCCCAAGATGGGAAGCATGCCCAGAATAGTGACTCATGCAGGAAAACAACAGGCAGCCTCCTCTAAGATTGAATTGTACTAATGAATAGTTGCTTTTGGTGTGATTTTGCTCATTCAGAATGACCCACCCTCAGACGTTTATTAAAAGATATGCTCAGAACATGATTCACACAGAGATACTGTAGCAGCTTCCCTTGAGGGTGAGTCCTTTGGAGATCACAAAAGCCTTTGTTATTAATTTCTTATGGCACAAAGTTTGAGAATTTCTGCCCTAGAACAATGAGGCCCAAGAAGAAAATCTTAATGCTGCTCCTCAGAACACAGGAAGCTGCCTTATACTGAGTTGGACCAATAGTCTGACCTGCTCAAGAGTATCTACACTGACTGCTTTCAAGAGCTTCAACAAAAGTTTTCCCTAGCCCTTCTCTAAGGGTCAAGCTACACGTTGTGCTAAATGTATAGTATGCACCTATGTTTCTTGCTTTTCTTAAATTAATTACAGCCTGGGGGGGGGTTGTTCTTGGGCCATCAATTTTTTTTTACTAAGCCTTTTTGCCATGTGTGCGCGTATTTTTGGGGGGAGGGTGTTACCTTCTCTCCCCATTTGCTGCAATCCTGATAACAATTAGGCCCCTCTCAGCTGTAATTAAACTGTAGAAAAACAAGTGATAGAGCTGTACATTACACACTGAATGTCAGTTAACATGTAGTTTGACCCCATGCAGGCAGGGATTTTACAGTCATTTCTCTCAAGCTCTGGAATTTCCTTCTCTAAGAGATCTGTCTTGCTGTCCCTCACTCCTGGCCTTCTGGCTGTTCTCTCTCTACTGGTTGGGGGTGCTTGTGTTTGTCGCTCTGCTTTTTTGGTTTATTTTTATTGTTGTTATTGTATTTCATAGAATCATAGAATAGTAGAGTTGGAAGGGGCCTATAAGGACATCAAGTCCAACCCCCTGCTCAATGCATGAATCCAAATAAAATAGAATCATGGAATAGTAGATATAGTAGTATTTGTTCTGATGTTTACTTTTTAATACAATCTGAGCTGCTTTGGATGTTACCTTTTAATAGAAAAGGGGAATAAAATTTATTTTAAAAGTCCAAATCAGTAAGTAATATGTGTGCTGTTGGCCCTAATTTAGAGCGAGGCTGTAATATGTGGCACAACTGGATTGTTCTGTCCAACTTGCTAGTCACATAACTGCACTATAGCCACAGAAGTACAAGTCATGTTTGAACTTTTATTTATTTATTTATTACGTTTATATGCCACCCCATAGCCGAAGCTCTCTAAGCGGTTTACAGCAATTAAAAACAAATACACAAATTTTAAAACACAAAAACAATTTAAAAACACAATTTATTTTTTTTAAAAACAATTTAAAAACACATGCTTTTGGAGTTCAAATGGAACAAAAGGATGTAGCTGATGGACAAAGAAATTCCTGAAACATCTTAATGATACATTTAGTTTATGCTTTGGGTTTATGTTACTATTTTCCCCTCCTACTCTCTCAATTCCTTTAACGCTGAATAATGAATGTCATGTTACTATTAGCAAATGTTACAAACCAAGGAATCTCAGGATGCTACTTTAGATTTTTTGAAGGTATTTTTGGCCATGATGTCCAACTTTCTTTTGAGCACACAATATAACATCTAAAGGCAAATTTTAATGTTGCCAAAATACACATGCAGTTTTATTTTCTTAAGCGAAAGGGTGTCCCTTGATTTTCTTCTAATTTATAAATTCATGCCAACAACTAAAATATCTAAAGATCAGAAAAAAGTTAGTATCCAAAGTTAAGGATTAAAATATTATAATCAATGAAAGATCTATTCTTAGGCATACACATCCTGGCCAGGGGGAAATATAAATCTCCAGGGCTAACTCAGCCCAACAAAATAATTATTTTACATTATGAACTAGAACTATGGCTGTGGCAAGTATTCGCACAGTAACCTTTAATCTTTTTCTCTACCCATTCTTGTTTTTGTGGTTTTGATATTTTTATGGTCTTCTAATTTCTGGCTTTCAAAAAGCAATTCTTTTAAACTTTTCAAATTTCTTTTGTTTGTACTAGGCTGCAAAGGCAGAACCCTCTGCCAAATAAAAGACAAAGTTGTATACTAGTTATGCTTAAAAATGTTAGTCACAACATTTGCGATAGGTTAATTTTTTTAAAAAACCTAGCAGAAGGCCACATCTCAGACAAAATGCTCACATACAAAACATATTAAATGTGCTGGAACATGTCTTCAACAATAGCTGTCAAGGTCAAAAGGAAGCAAAAGAAATTCCAAAGGAATATATTTACTGGATTGTATTCTTGCATCAAAGTCAATGGTCACAGAAAGACCAGCACTAAACTCTGATTACTTCACTGGTGAGTTGCTAGGAACTGAAGAAACTATCAAATTCTTTTCCTTAGTTTTTGCCTGTTCAGTTCACATCCCAACCACTATTAAATTAGACAAAGTGAGACTGACTGAAACCTTACCAATATCCTTTAGTGGCCATAAATTGTATGTGTATATACAATGTTCAGCATGTCTATCAAACTGGCCTAACCTCCCTGGTTATCAGTTCACAAGTTCAGGGGCAGGCCAACCCAACAAAAAATGGCTTAAAAGGCATTGCAAACATACTAGATTCACTTTTTACCTCACCTCTCATGTTTCAAGCAAACACAATCGTAGAAGACATAAACCTTTATTTAATTATTCATGTATTTATTATTTTGAATATTAAACAATACACCAAAATTAGGAAACATAGGCCTTTATATGTAAATTTTGGTTAAGCCCATAATATAAATTTGAAAGAATGGCACCCAGCAGTAGGCACTTAAAATAGCAAAACTGATGCCCAGATTAATTTCTGAAGAATACTGTCGGCAAAGTTTATTAATAATTTTTTAAAAATCTAGTTAACATCATCTGGAAAAGGATAAGGAACTTTAGTCATTTGTTAATTGCCAGATGACTTTAAATTAAGAATCATCTGAAATCATGAAAATTCTGGACAAGTGACTGTTGATTATGATGATACAAACATAGTGGTGTTCAATATTTCATATTGTCAAGTAAAATGAGAAAGTATTCTGTGTATATTTGTAAGTTATTCCTTAACAATTTATCTCCCATGCTCAGGCGCTTTTAAAATACATATTGTTATTGTGCCATTGGGCTCACAGTGTCAGTTATATTCAAGAGTAGGTTTAAGGATGCAAAAGCTCAAGGAGCAGGGGTGGAAAAAAAATGGGCAGTCATTTGAATCAGTGAGTGACAGGTTGGACCAGCTCTCTGTATACATTAATAAATTAGAATTTTAATTGCGTCTCTGACTGCAGAAGCAGCTCCAATACTTTAATATGTACCAACAATTGGCTATGTTATGGAATCTGCGACGTGGCCCTCACTGTTGACCTCTGAAACACAATTCCCAGTCTGACTATAGAAACTGTTTGGTTTGATCCTTTCAACTTATTTGAATCCTGACAAATAAGCTCACAGCTGAAAGGTCAACAGTCATATTTCATCCTCTGGAGCAATTCTTAAGACATCTGCACAACAAAGCACTTCTTCTAGTACCTGACACTGGGCCTTGCTAGCACAATATCTCATTAAAAATGTCCCCAGTAGAACAGTCTATTAAAAGGGAAATGGATCAGCAACAGATTGACCAAAATAACATATTTTTTGAAGTTTTAACAAAACAGCATGTATTCACTATTTGGTTCTTTCACAACAATGCTTTTAAATATGCATTTGCCTAGGCACAAAACACTCTATTCCTTCTGACAAAATATCAATTAACTATAAACAGAAAGTTGGGGTTCAACCACAGGACTGAACACAATTGTGTGACTTAGGAGTTCTAATCATGCCTCTAAATCTCAGCTACTTTGTAATCACAAGCCAACAACCAAACCTGCCAAGCGCAGTCTCCCCATCTATCCAGGGTAACAACTTACATGTGACATCTGCTTTACTAGTCCTTAAAAAAGAACTTTGGAGAAAAAATATTACAGGTAATAAAACCAAGGTATCTTATTGTAGGGATAAATTTGGAACATAGGTTAGGATATTAAAATAAGCAAACAGAAAGAAAGTTTACTGTCCCCCTCCTCCTCCCTGGAGCCGCCTGTTCATCTCCCCCAAGCCTTTCCAGAGGGTGGGTGGGTGGGATCCTGAACAATGTAAGATGGGGTGCACAGGGAGGAAGGATTGCCCCAAATGGCCACTCCTGAACCTGGTTTTGGGAGATTCCCCCAGCAATTCCCTGCGACCCATCCTACATATGCAGGAGGGCTCCCTGACTCTTCAGAGGCACAGGTGGCTACTGGGGAAGGTAAACTTTCCTTCTGTGAACTTCCTTCCATTCACTTATTTTAGGACTGAAGCCTAAGAGTTGTAGTCAACTAAATCCTGCTCAGAGTAGGCCCAGTGAAATTAATGAACCTAAGTTAGTCGTGTCTATTAACTTCAATGGGTCTAATCTGAGTAGGACTAGCACTGAATACTACCCAATGTTTCTAATTTCTTCTTAAAGAATTACCTACAGACAGTCCATGAAATAGACACAGTCCTGGATATAGTTACATATACTATTTCTATCTTAAATAGATGCATGTAATCACTTCACTTAGAAAGAAAAGTGGCAAATGTTAATATAAGCAACAATCCTCCACTGGTACAAGAACTAGATTGACCTAAGTAAATCTCTAACACTTTAATTCTGTGACTGAATTATCATTCCTCCAAAATCCAAATCAGTAGCTGATGCATCTATATTTTCTTGAAACAACATGATATGCAACAATGCGGAGTGAAACAACATAGATTTCCTTGCAAATATGACTCAGCAGATATTGAGGATGTAATCTCAAGTATATATTACTTGATATGCTAAATAAATGGTTTGGGGAAACTCCCAAACAGAATTGTCCTTTTACCAGGATATTCAAAACTTATCACAAAGTTGCATCAATGACATTTTTAAATGGTAATTTAAAGCTGTTGTTTTAAAAACAAGATCAGCTCCACTAACTTTGAATTAGGGTTAGCACATGCGTCTTATTTCAAAGGATTGTCCATTCTCCCAGAAATCTGTTACACAGAGCAGAAAGACTGTCCAATGTTTTAAAATATAAAAGATCCGAGGCACATAGTGGATGCCTCTCACTCCAGAAATTCCTCTTCCTTAGCGATGACCTCCCACATAGAAAGTTGGAGGCTGAACTTGTGACTTTCTGCATGCAAAACATGTGCTCTACCACTGAGCTATAGCCCTTCCTCACATATCCTCTCAAGCCTTTTGTATTAACAGTAAAAAACTTCAAGACCACTTATTTAAATATGACTACCATGTTACCAAGCATGACTGAGCCAGTGACATCAACAGAACATTTTAAAAATCTCTTTCTACATGCTTCCGTGTCAGTTGATTATATTAACTCACAGCAAGACACAAGTACTTTTTTTGTTTATAATTTCTTACCTGAAGGGCTGGCTGTTTCTCATTCCTCTTGGGAGACTTCAGCCCACTAACTTGTTGTTGTTGTTGTTGCTGCTGCTGCTGTTGCTGCTGCTGTTGTAAGAGAAGTTGCCTTGCTACCTGAAGAGCCTGAAGGAAAATAATGATCAACATAAGTTCAATCATACATTAATTCTTGGATTACCTTATATGTACATGGTGTATCCACCGAACAAACCACCAAAAATTTAATGTCATTGGACTACAGCAGTAGCACAAGAACATTCACACTAACAAACTATAGACAATCAAAGCCAAAATGTTCACATGGTAATGATAAAGCCTCATTCAGTACGAAACCATTAGTCAAACTGATCCTAGTTGAATGATTGTGCTAATAAACTGCTTTCACTAATACCTGAAAGGATTCAACACTCTGTCCTAGAAAAAACTGGACTGTAGCTTTCACAGTAAAAGGTGTCAGTTCACCAAATTGTGTAAGGTGGTATTGGAATCTGATGTAAGAAATCACTGTTTCTGTAGCAGGTTATAGATAAAAGACGTTATCCAGCCTTGGATTCTAATGAGTTGTTATCAGTCAATATCTCAGCCTTCTTTCAAAGCTTTCTCAAATGACAGATGCACAACTTCCCCAGAGCACAGGTGGCTAACCTGTGCCATCACCATCACCCCTGATGTTGTTAAGACCCCAATACTCATCAGCCCCCGTCACTATGGTCAATGGTCAGCGATTATGAGAACTGTAGTCCAGCAACATCTAGAGGGCCACAGGTTAGCTACTCCTACCCTAGAGAAATAGACAGATTGTGAAATAGTTGCTTTAAATTTCCCTGCTGAAGACACATAATGCAAAAGAGTAGTTGTGTTAGGTTTTGTTTGTGCATTACTTTCCCTCCTGTGATTATACTCAGGGAGGAATAAAGAGCAGATCTCAGACTTATACTTACTGACATTCTCCTTTCCTGCTGTTTCCTCACTATGTTGCAACAAACATCTGAACTGGGAAATCCTATGATTATCTGAACACAGGACTTCCCATGCCATGGTGCTTTACAATGCTTGATAATAAAGTTGGATAATAAATATTTTATGCCTTTTTGCCCATGATGTTAATGAAGTTACTGGTCTTGTTGTTTTGCATCGCCTCTTACACATTTATATATTTAAATAGAAAACTGGCCCTGCCTTTTCAGTGATAAGGCCCAGCCCTAGACTACAGTTAAGAGCACTGGATGATACGACAAGAAGTTTTGTCTTTCTGGTTCAGACCAAAAAATCATTTAATGTGTCACTCTGTTTCCAGCAATGTTCAGATAACCGTACATGGGAAATTCATAGACATGGTTTGCGATGAAGACAGCTATATCCTGATGCCTGTTCTTAGCATCTGGAAATCAGAGGTATGACGCTTCTAAGTATTACATGCCTATTTGAAGCTATTCTGGCTAATATCTGTTGATAGTTTTCTCCTCATTTTGAACCATCTAAGCATTTGGTCATCTCCACATTTTTCAGCAATCAATGCCATAAATTAGTTGTGTGAAAAATTATAGCTTCCGGCCAAAACAAAGCATCTCTTGCAGAAACAAATAGAAAATATGAAAATCCACTGCAAGTTTACATCCTTCATACAGGTTGACCACACCTGGCAGTATGGCTCAGCGGAAAGCAACATCCTGAACATACAGCAACTCAAGGTCTCTAACGTTTAATGGGAAATTAGTAAAGAGCATAAACATCAGTGACAGCTAGATTTGTGAAAGATCAGCAATGGCTGGGTTTAAGAAATATCAAAGAGGGAAAGTTATTAAGTCAATTGTGACAGTGCTAGAGTTGAAAATACATTTGGAACTTTGAGGAGGTAGCTGAGTGACATCAATAAGAGACTGGGGAAAAGAACAAACAGAGATGCAGGAAGTGTTTCCCCACCCAGCTCACTCTCAGAAGCCTGAAGCACTCACCAACATTTCAGATGCAAAGGAGAAAGCCTGCCTGTAGGAGCCAGAAGGAAATTAATGTCTGCAGGAGGACAGCTGGAAGCTTAGATGCCTCAAGGAGTTGCCTCTTGCTTGCTGCCTCATTGGAGGATTCACCATTGCTGGACTCAAGGGTTTCCTTGTCTCCTTGGAGACGTTCAGTACATGCGTAGGTGTTAACAGTGGGAACAGTGAAGACTTCATTAATGTAAAACAAGAAAGAAATAGTCCCTGTGCAAGATGCCTACACGGAAGGAGTGAGTGAGGCATGCACACTTCTTTCTGCATATGTTCACTGAAATGTTTAGCAAATGCAGATTACATTGCATTCTTGAATTAACTGAGGGGGCATCTTTAATTGTACAAGTCCAGAAGCATGAACTCTCAATAAGCTAGAAAGATTTCGTGACCAGGTAGAGGAATATTATATGCAAAGTAAAGGTTTCAGGTACCTTAAATATCTACATATGGAAGTTTTCTAACATGGTAAGCTTATATAGTAGCAACACTGGTATTAACTCTTTTACCATTTCAGTTCCCATGAATGGAATGCAAACTGCCTTCAAGTCGATCATCCAATGAACAGAAGTCTAATAATGCATAGCTACTAAATTTGCTTGTTGATACAGTTGATGCTCACATTAACCTACAGATATATGTGTGTGTGTGTGCGCGCGTCATATATTTCTGCTTCACACTTGGCAGGTATGGAATACTATCATTGGAACTCATATTCTCTTCTATATGGCAGAAAAAGAAGCAAGACCTTTGAGGCATATAGTTATCAATTTTTAGCTAACTACATTTGATATCTTAATCAACAAGGGCTGCAATCCCAAACCCACTTACCTGGGAGTATGTCCCATGTAGAAATGGTTAGGATTGCACTGTAAAGCAGTAATTGATTAATTAGTGGTTGACAATTTAAATAACTGGATAGACTCCTAAAGCAATTTTATATATCCTCAGTGGTATTACTGTACACTCCTCCAACACCACGCAGCAAGAGTGGGAGAAATAGTTCACTAAGAGAAATATCTAAATCTGTATTTAAAACAGTTTGTAGGACTGTTCATAGGAACCTGGCCATCATAACTTGTATGATATGAGGAGGGCATTAGATAGGGGAGAATTCACCTTTCTTGTCCTCCTCGATCTCTCAGCGGCTTTTGATACTGTCGACCACAGTATCCTTTTACATCGCCTGGAGGAATCGGGAATAGGAGGCACTGTACTACGGTGGTTCCATTCCTTTCTTTCCGACAGGCATCAACAGGTAGCATTGGGGGAGGAGGTTTCAGACCCTTGGCCTCTCAATTGTGGTGTGCCACAGGGCTCTATCCTCTCTCCCATGCTATTTAATATCTATATGAAGCCGCTGGGGACAATCATCAGGAGATTTGGGCTGCAGTGTCACCAATATGCGGATGACACTCAGCTCTATCTCTCGTTTAAATCTTCACCAGAGTCTGCTGTGGAGACCATGTCCAAATGCCTGGAATCCGTGAGTGGATGGATGGGAAGGAACAGGCTGAAGTTGAATCCTGATAAAACTGAGGTGCTACTCGTGGGAGACAAGGGAAGGCTGGGAGATGTTGACCTGGTGTTCGACGGGGTGAAATTGCCCCTGAAGGACCAGGTCCGCAGCCTTGGGGTTGTTCTTGATTCCAAGCTGTCCATGGAGGCTCAGATTTCGGCAGTGAGCCGGGCAGCTTGGTATCAATTGCACCTCATTCATAGACTGCAGCCCTACCTTCCTGCTCATCAGCTCCCACTAGTGGTACATGCCCTGGTCACCTCTCGGTTGGATTACTGTAATGCGCTCTACGTGGGGTTACCCTTGAAAACGGTCCGGAAATTACAACTTATACAAAATGCTGCGGCTCGACTACTTACAAACTGTCGCCGCTGGGAACACATCACCCCAGTGTTGTTCGACCTACACTGGCTTCCAGTTATTTTCCGGGCCCAATTCAAGGTGTTGGTATTAACCTTTAAATCCCTATACGGTCTCGGCCCAGTTTATCTGATGGAGCGCCTCCAGCGCCACCTACTATGCCGCCCAACAAGATCAGCCACACAGGACCTTCTCTCAATCCCGCCAACTAAAACAACTAGGTTGGCGGGGACAAGAGAGAGGGCATTTTCAGTGGTAGCCCCCACTCTCTGGAACTCCCTCCCATATGACCTTCGACATGCCCCTTCCCTGAATGTATTCCGCCAAGCTTTGAAGACCTGGCTCTTCAGACAGGCCTTTGGGACTTACGGGGAGGGTTAAATTTTTACGACCAATAGCCTACTACTCTGTACTGGAACTGTTTTATTGTTTTATTGTTATATTGTATTTTATGATGTATTTTATTATGATGTAATGTATTGTTGTTAAATTGTACGTCGCCTAGAGTGGCCATTGGCCAGATAGGCGACCCACAAATTAAATTATTATTATTATTATGTTGTACTGCATGATAAGGATATGTATTCCTTTTCTTCCTGTATCTATATTTTCCTTAGGCTGCTGTCATGTAGTGTGATGACAGCCAACCATGGCAGCAGGCAGGCTAGGGGTGACGTGAGGTGAGCGGGGCAAGGGAACGAGTTGTCAGGAGGGTGAGTGAGGCAGTGTGGAAGTGAGTGTGACAGTGGCAGTAGCAGGGAGTGTGACAGTTTGAGGTAGCTGGGGCGATGCTGCAAAGCCATGGCGGCTGGCAGGCATAGCAGGCAAATGACTGAGGCAGTGGCCACAAGAGTGACAGAGGAACAGTCAGGGCAGGACAGGACAGTTGTTCCTGTGTGCCTCACCTCAGCTGGCCAACTCCCTCTTTCACTTCCCTGTTCCTCATGGGAGAAGGTCTAAAGGGATGAGGAGGCGTGGCAACCTGGGGGGGTTGGTTAAGTCTAAGGGAAAGATGAATTTGTAAGAATGGGGGGTTGACATTTGTGGGGTTAGGTGTATGGGTTAACACACAAAGTGCACAGGGGCAGAAGCCCCCAGTATATCTATAAGATTGAAAATAACGTGTGTATACCATGCTGTTTTCTCTTTCCCCAACCCTTGGATTCAGTTGCTATAGGATATGGGGTAGCCAAGATGCTGCTCCCAGGTGCACATGCACCCACCAAGGCCTTTCCTGTCACTCTCAGCATCCCCTCCTCACCTTGCCCCTTCCCCCATTGACATTAGTCTCAAAAGAACCTTCTACTGGAGTCAGGTTTGTAGTCAGGTCACATCCCAAACCTAATTATAGTATGGGTTGTGACTTTTGGACTGGATTTGCAGCTGGGGAGGGAAAGACTAACTCTTCACTTCCCAGCTGCAACCCCCCCCAATGAAAATGTGCCCCCTGTGCCACAATTAGGCTTGAAAAAAAGCTTCTTATTGGCTACAATAGAAGGCTTCCTTCAAACCTAATTGTTGCAGGGGTGGGTGAGCTCTCTGAATAATGCAACTGAAGAGGGAGGCTTAACTATTCCTTCCCCAGCTGCACTTTGCAGGAAGATCCTCCCCATACTGCTGGTGTGGGGAGAGTGAGTATGGGCATGCCTGTCTGCAGGGTTGCAGGACATGTACATGGTGCCCACAAGTTTCTCAGCTTTCCATGGGCACAAAAAGGGTGGCAATCCTGGGAGATTATGGAATGATTTTATGTGATATTGTTTTCTATCTATTCTGGCAAAAAATGATGTACATTGGACAAAACTGCTTTGTTTTTTAAAGTCCCCAGAAGAGTTAGCCTTGTAAGAAATGCCTCATGATGGTGGTTGTGAAGTTGGGACTCTGAGGTGAAGAATCCTTAAGGCTGTCTTTCTTGTATTCATGGGATCTTTTCACAAGGCTACCTGTCAGGGACATTATGCATATATGCCTCCCAGAAGGAGTTTGCCACAAGAGATCTTTCTTTGTATTTGTAAGCAGAGACGGAAACAGTTTCAAGATGTAGTGTGTAACTTAAATGTGGGAAAGAGTCACATAAAGAAACTGGAGCTAAAGGAAAAAGAAAATCAAAAAGGCTAGACCAAGAAAGAGGAAGGTCTTCAGTAGGCACTGTCTCTGTTGAGTTTTCGGAGCCTACTGAAAAGCTTCCTCTTTAACAAGTCAATTTTAAGTAGAAAACTTATCCCAATCTGTGTTGGAATTGTTTATAAGATGTTTATCAAGATTTTTTAAAAATATATATATGTTTTTTAAGATATGTTGTTTTTAAGATATTTTATAGATGTTTTTAGTGTTTTGTCACTTGTTTCCTGCCATGCGCTCCTTCTGGAAGGAAGATAGATAATTTAAAGAAGTGGTGACTATAGTTTTGCTTAATTTCTAAAATCTGAGTTGCTGAGGCCAGGCTCTTCTTTAACTTATTTGGAAGACCTTTGTGGCCATTCTAGTTGTGAGGAGCATTCTAGTTGCAGCTACATTTTTGCAACAGAAAGGTAGTTTGTACACACTTAAAGGAACTCATGCGAAATATTAATTATTAATTCATACGCTCTAGGATGAAGAGCCAGTGAACATAAGATCAAATTAAGCTGGGGGTGGCAGGCAGAAAAAGAACAATACAAGCTGGCAGCAACTGCAGAAGAAAAAATACATTATCTTTCCCCCATATTAAATTTTGAGTTACAGAATATGCAAGGGAGGAACCCCTACTAGTCAAAATCGGCACAACAAAGTCTTTCATGTTAACCCATGCAGTCTGTTCAGTGGTTCACAGTAGCCCTCTCTCTCTAATTTCTTCTGAGTTTTCCCCCTTCACTCCTAACCTGAGATCAAACCTGCTTGCCCTTTAATTCTAAAGGCTAATCAACAGCCATCACTCTTCCACAGTCAGAGAAGAGGAGCACTGAAAAGAAAGCTAGATGGCTAGCATAGTAGTAGAAGTGCTTGTCTTTCTTTCTCACCTCCCCTAAGCTCTTTCAAGACTATTTGGAGTGCCTTTGTGAAATTAGCTTGTTGATCTCCATTCAACTTCAATGGATACCAACCCTTATAATACTGGCACTTGTAGTCTAATCCAGTCTGACAAATGCTGCTTGAGAGAGAAGCACAGAACTAAGCAAGCCCTATATCTGTTAGTATGTAGATACAGCAGTCAGCAGGGATGCTAACAGGATTTTCTGGGCCCTGCACACTGTGTATGTATTGGGCAGAAAATTTGCATTTTTATGTATAAACACAAATTAGGAAAAATAGAGATATCTCACACCATAGTGACCAGGTCAAGTGACCTCTTACACCTACTTGAACTTCTTTGCTTTGGGAAACGTGTGTGTGTGTGTGTGTATGACTATCAACTCATGGGGAGAGGAATCAAATGAAGCCACGCACAACATAAGTAATAAGATAGCTGACAAACAGAATGTTAACTGGTGAAGCTTTTCACATTATTGTATTTCCATACTAGAAAAGGCTTAACCAGCTGGATTTCTGCTTGCCACATGGCTGTTAAAGGCACAAGAGCCCTTCCTTCCCCCAATGTCAACCCTAAATATGCAAAGAACTCAGGTTTTGTGAGCTGTAATAAAGTTATGCTACTACAGCTCTTTTATCAATTGATTAGGCTGGCAATACTACATTCAGTACAATACCAGCCATGGCATTGCAAAGGGGAGAGTGGGGATGGGTAAAAAAAGATTTAGAGCAACCAAGGCTCAAATGCCCTTGCTTGGATAAATTCAAGATTGAATTGTTAAGAAGCAAGCAGTTTATTCTAAGAACATTTGTTGTGGTTATTTGTTTATACTTCACAAAAACTATAGGCATTTTATCAGCACAGTTCAGTCACCCTTTGCATTTTTCTTTCTTAATCAAAAGGATCTGAGTCTTTGCCACAAAATAAATATACCCATTTAAATCCTTATACCGGCAGTTTCGACCCACCCTTCCACAAGAGTCCCCCTTCCTTCCCATGTTCTTGCTACAATCAACTAACATTCCTGGGATTACACTGCAGGGTTGTTATATGCTCCTGTTTGTCAGCACCCCAACAATATGGGTGTAACAACACTGGACTACTCTGCAGGGCTAACGTAACTCACCCTTTCAACCACAATCCCATCCCCCCACAATAATGATATACTAGCAATGGGTTTTATTTGCATTGGTCTTGGCAGGGTAATGCAAATTGCTGCATTAATTTGCTGCAAAAATGGCTCCAAATGGATTTTAAACTGAATGAACAGGCAGTAAAAGGACAAATGTGATTCATTGTAAGCAAGTATAAAGTGATGCATATCACAGCAAAAAAAATCCTAATTTCACATATATATTAATGGGTTATGAACTGGTGGTGACTGGCCAGAAACGAGACCCTGGAGTCAGAGTGGAGGTGTAGCCAGTATGCTGCAGCTGTGAAAAAGGCAAACTCCATCTTATGGGTCATTTATAAAAGGACAGAAAATAAAATTGCCAATATCATAACACAAACCTACAGTGCCACCATTCTTGAAATAAAGTGTACAATTCTTTTTGCCCCACCTCAAAAAAGATATTGAAGAGCTGGAAAAGTCTGAGGAAAGGCAACCTTCCCTGGGCAATCAAGGGGCTGGAATGACTCCCCTAAGTGGAAAAGAGACATTCAGCAAAACTGAAAGATTTAGAACACCCAAAAAAGGACTTCTTCGCAGAGTTAAGCTATGGAATTTGCTCCCACAAAACACAGTGATGGCTACCACCTTGGATGGCTTCAAAAGAGGATTAGACAAAGCTATCAATGATTACTAGCCATGATAACTATGTTCTACATCCACCGTTGGAGGCAAAGTGACTCTGCATACTAGCTGCTGGGAAGCAAATCACAAGTGGGAAAATCCTGTTGTGCTCAGGCAGGTCCTGCTTTCAGGCTTCCCATAGGGATCTAGTTGGCCACTGTGAATATGCTGGACTTGATGGGCCTTTGGCCTGCTTTAGCAGGACTCTTACGTTTTTACATGTGTGTTTTTTAAATGTTTGCCAACTAAAGAAACAAAACTTTTTTTTCTTTTTGCATGAAATTAAGCCCAAGTTAGAGAGAGCATGAACTCCTCTCTTTGCTATGACCTTATCCTTTTGGGTGGACACGCTACTACTACCCAATCACAGAAGCCACGTTATAAACTGTTCACTTTATGAGGTAGCATGTTACTTTAAAAAAATATGAAGGATTCTGTAACTTTTGGGAACTTTCAATACAGTAAACAGGATGGCATATTGATAAAAGTATTCTGCACACAAATAAGCAAATTTATAAATACACAAAAGTTGTTAGTACTGTATTGGCAATTATAATGTATCAAATCCTCTTCCTATACACAGAACCTCAGCATTGCAAACTTCTTATATGTGCTCCCTTCACCTACTGAATCCCATCAATATCATTCCCGTCATCATCAATGCTTTATAATAAAACACAGACGTGTAAAGGAAACAAGGTACAACTAGCGTTAAGGGCAACCCTTCCCTATTGTGTTAGCCCCATTTAGCAGCTGAGCATAAAGCAGTAGAAGAGAAAAGCTTCGGGAGAGAAGTTGGGCTCTGCGACTAAGGGGTGGAGTGGGGAGGAGAATATGATAGAAGATTATAAAAAGTGAATAAAGCAAAGTTTCTCTCCCTCTCCAAATACTAGAACTTGGGATCATCCAATGAAACTAATTAGCATTAGATAGGACAGGCAAAAGAATGTATTTCGTCATAAAAACATACATTTTAAATTGACTACCACAACAGGTAGTGACAGCCACTAGACAGCTTTAAAGGGGCATTAGACATAATGAATGGCAGATTCAATGGCTATTCATCATTATGGCTGTATGGAACCTTCCTATTCAGAGGCAGCAGCAGACCACTGAATGCCAGTTGTCAGGAAGTAAGAGCAGGAGAAGGCAATCACCTCCATGCACTGACTGGGAGCTTCCAAGGGGCAACTGGTTGGCCATTGTTGGACACAGGATGCTGCAGCAGACGAACTGCTGGTCTGCATCAGCAGTATTCTTCATATGTTCCTTATGCCACTGAGAAAATAGAACCATGACACACAATGGCAGGGAGGAAGTTGGTTGGCATGTGAAGACAAGGTAGGCTGGGCCTGGATCAAATAAATAGTAACGCTCCCTGTCACACTAGATAAGACTCCTCATAAAAGCCAGACTGAGTGCTGTAATATCTGAGTACTCCAATATCTCAAGCCTTCTTTGGAAGCCTGCAGTATACTAAAGCTTCATGCCAACATAAAGGAAGCAACCAGCTCTTCTTTTCCATCTCAGTGCAGACTAGCAACCACTGCTCATCTCCCTTTTGCTTGGAGATTGTTGTGTACAAGCCCATTTCAAATTATGATGTACCCATGCAGGAAAATAACTTCCTTACTGGTGAGATATTCAGCACACTGGGCATAAAGTCAGTTAAGTTGAAAATATACCCATTATAGCTATGCAGCTCTTGTCACCTCGTCTCAGAAATATTATTAAAGAATTGGGGGACAGTGCATGGAAGACTACAGTACATTAGGAATATAAAACAGCAGCCATACAAAGAAAGGTCGCTAGTATTTAACAACAGTGTGTACATGGAGAACTTGCTGTCATTTATGTAGGTGGCTTTTACAGCCACATATAGAAAATACTATATGGATTTAAAATAAAAAAGCTGGTTCTCTGACATCTTAAACTTTCAGAGGCTGGTGGATGGATTGGAAGGACAGTACCATGTACTATTAAATCTTTTTGGGGCATCTGGTGTTGTCTTCAGTTGGGTTACTGAACTGGTTCAGAACACTTGTTTGATCTCCTTCAGATCCACTTTTGACACGGAAGACATTGAAAAGGCAATTTCCCCCTCTCCCTTTTCTACTCTGTAGTTTTTTGTGAACATAATCTGGATCCCCGTAAAACAGCATGACTTTTACCCTAGATAACAGACAACAGCCAGTCACTTAATATTATAGACAAGGTGATCTAATCCATGCACTGAAACTGGCGGACAATTCCAAGAGACAATGAAAGATTCTGAAAGCAAGTCCATCTATTAAATTTGTACATGCCCATCCAATGTGAACTTTCTTTCATGTGCCTGTCAGTTCTTTGTAATTCAGCAAAATCAACTAAAACACACAACATTTTCCCTAAGGAAAATGTTTCCTTTCTCGATAGTAATTTAGTTCATAGGGTTTTTCCTCATGGAAAAACTACTTAACACTCTTCTGAGCTATCGTTAAGGAGCAGCACACTGTACACAATGAAACTCACAGGAACTGTATTAAAAGAAAAGGGTGCCTGTAATAGACTTAACATAGTTGCAAAACTCCACATGCTCACTGTGAACACTTAGCAGCCAATTGGGGTGATAGCATAACTGCACTGTCAATATTGTGCTCCAAAGTCAGCATCCATCCTTCCACAAGATTGCAAGTGATTCTCATTTAGGCAAGCACCTAGCTGATGTGTTAAAAGGAAAAAGGAAAAGGCATTTTCTATTGAGGTGGAGAAGTAATCACAATGGTAATAAATCCAGTATAAGTCTCAAGTGGTTGGCATTCCATTGGTAGGATATATAAAGCAGCAGATTAATTTTCAGCTGAGAAATATGTGAGTTTTCAGAAAGTTGAAGCCACAGAACACAAGAAAGTGTTGGCTTACTTAAGCTTCCCCCTCCCCTCCCTTTAAAATGACACATAATTTCCCCTTATTAAAAATGGGGGGCATGCTTTTATTATTTTCCATGTATCTTTTATTAAGCCACAAAGAAAACAGAGCTTGGCCACTTTGCTTGTTTATTTGCTCGAGCTACTCCCTTTCCCTTCTGATAAATAATCAAGCATGCCATCCAGAAAAAACAAAATCAGCGAGCTGGGAAATCTAATGGTCATCAAACAAAATGAAATACCAAGAAAGGCAGCAGATCACTGTTCCCACAGTGAGTTTTGCTGGCCTGCACCTACACTAACATCTGAGTAAACAACTTTAGTCACTCTTTCCATCTTCCTTATGCAGTTAATCTTGCTGTTAAACAAATTGTCCTCAAGGCAGTTGCAAATATTGTTGTTTTCCCCAATGCATACTTTGGAATATTACAAAAAAAGTATTTTTACAAGCACATTAATACACCCATGCATATTCTTAAAATGTTTGTGGCACATGCTGTTGGTCAACATACATGTTTGTGTTCTAGAGAGTCCCCTTCTTAAAAGTTTGTAACAGACCTCATAGAGAGTTTAAAACAGCCTTCATGAGGATGCCAATTCAGACTATGAATTTTCCATCTCTTATGTTTTATGGATATGATATGACTGCTTCAAGTGACTACATTTAGAGCTAGATATCACGAGTTGGTGGACTTTCCTAGAGAATAGGATGCCAAAACCCCCAAACCTGTGCACTTTATTGAACCATGTGAACAAAAAGGAGAGATATGAAATGTGTTACAACACAAGCTACAGATACAAAGCAGCAACTACCTCTTGATTGAGCCAGGCTTCACAAATATTACAGAGCCTGAAAATCTGAAAAAGTCCTTGACATGAAAGTTAACAACCATTTGCTTTTATTTCCTTCAAATCTTTTTGTAACACCAAGAGTCTAGACAACAATCATACAAAAGAGATAACACCCATGCATGTCTTAGCACCTTGGTTTCTACTAACATTTGATTTATTCAAATATTAACAAGACTGAATCACAAGTGGAAAAAATGACCAAAAGGAAAAGACATTTCTAAAGATGCAGACCTTCATTAACCTCCCCTCCCTTTTTGCTGCTGATCCTTCTAAACTTAAGACAATGACAGGTCAGCACATAAACACACAGACAAAACACATCATGAACTTACACATGACATAAGTTAAAGTCATCCCTCGTTACACAAGTGTAGGTATAGGACCTCTTGAGAAATATACTTGAAAAACAGAGCACCTCAAAGGGGGGGGGAAGTTAGCAGAAGCCAGCTCCCATTTCGTCTTGTTTCCTTGCCCAACAAGGCAGTAAACAATATGAATCATCTTATTTTCCTCTAAACCCTCAGCAATTAAATTTTCCTACAGCAAAAGAATGCCTTTGCAAGCAAGATAGCAAGTTAAAAGTTCACCATAGCTGCATGTTGTGCCTCCTTCCCCCCAGAGGATTTAAACAGAGAATATGGAGAGTTCAACAGAGAAAGCTCTTACTGTCTGTCTCTAGTTTGCCGTCTTCTTGCTGAAGATGCGTTCTGGCTGTTTCTCTTAAGCAGGGGGTTGAAGAATGGTAAAAAGATGTTTGAATAAACAGGAAGTGCTGTGCAGCCGAAGCACATACTGAAGGGAAAACACACTGGAGCACTGCCCTTTGTAGGCAACAACGGGAGGCTTGCCTCCACAGTAGCAACGTCTGCTTTTATGAAATGACAAAGAAACCACAAGAATTTAAGCAATTTTCCCCCATCTGCAAAGCTGATAGATCAGCTGGAGCTTGCAGGTAATTTCAAAGTTGTGTTTAACACTCCAAAAAAATATTAATTCTACTTTATTAAAGCAGCTGGTCACATGCAGAAATCATATATAATGAGATGAAAAAGCAGCAAATGCATCTTAGCTATGCAGCAAGGCAAATTCTTTATTTGTACATAGTTTTGGAAAGCTTGTTTTTCACACTCTTTGTGGTACCCACACACTTATGTCAATAAACGTCTATTAAAGTTGGCCAGACTTCACAGCAATTCTTAAAATTCCTTCATAACATCCCCCCCTTTTTAAATAAATTAAGACTTTTGAATCTAAGATCTCAGGAGTGTGCATTCAATATGTTCCAGCAGATGTATTCTCTTTCGTAGTTTCCTTTCCATCACTGAAACAAAGTACCTACTTAAGTCCACCTCACTCCCTCAGCCTCAGTTATCAAAGTCCTGTCTTCTGACATAAGGAGAAATGACAGAAACTGTCAAAGAAAGTAAACTGGGGTTGGTATTTGAAGGCAGTTTGCAAAGAGATGAACAATACAGCCATGTTCAATAATAGTTTTCTAAAAAAAAAAAGGTGGGGGAGAACAGGATTCCTTTAGAAAATATATTGCTGTTGTGGCAATGTGCTACAGCCACTGATATTTGCTATTTAGCATGTACTCTTGGTCTGTCTGTCATTCTGGGTGCTAATGCGCAGCTGAAATAATTCATTGGAAGCTGTCAGTGGGATGTTTACACAGGACCCAATCTTTTCTTCATACAAGGAATTTTTTTTACACTGGAATTCATCTTCTTTTGATCTCGCATTCAAAGCAACAGCAGCTTGATAGACATGCAAGTCTGAAAGCAAATCCAGACGCTGAAGATAAACCGCCCAAGTATGACAGGCAGGAGCATCTAAAGCTTATAAAAATGAAGAGAACAGCATGTCGTCTGAGCATTACAATAGCAGAAATCAAGAGACATATTAGGTGGAACTGATCAGCCACAAAAACCGTTCAAAAGGCAGATCATAGGAACAGAAAGACTAGGCAAAGAGGGGGGGAGATAGAGAATAGGAAAGAGCTGCTTTAAAGAGGCATCACCTTCTCTGTAAGCACTGCAGCTTTCTGCTCCTAGCATGTAAAGTGGAGGAAATTGAGGGTTTCTTGTAAAAAGCCTTTACTAACTCAGCAGTTCTCACCTTTAGCTCACCAGTTAATCTTTTAATTAGGCTTCTCAATCATGTAGGCTAAACATATATTTTTTAAATGAACAGCATGTATGTTGCTTCACTTTTCTGCTGTGGATGTTCTGAACTGGTTATCTGTAGAAACTTAAGCTGTGATCCAAGACACAATTAAGCATGCTTAAATGATCACTGATTCTAGCACAGTTAACTATCTCTGGATTGCACCCTTATATGGTAGCCAACAGTTCCGAAGGACTGCTAGTATTCATTAATTGTGAAATGGCACCCATTTAAGTTTCCAGGCCCTTAAGAGCTCCACTTCTTCAAAATTGGTTGGCAATCTGATTAGCTGCTGGGTTCTCTCTCCATTGTTAAAAGACCCTAGTTTGTTAGTAGATATTACTTAAATTGGTCTGTCATTGAGACAGTTAAATACCAGAGGAAAAATAATGCTTATGTGGAAATGATCACTAAAACTTTCTTGAGGAAAATTCATACATTTTTAATTCCTTCCCTTCTTTATAAGCCTCTTACTTTAATTGAAGTTGCTGAATATAATGAAAAAGAAATTCTCAAACAATTTTGTGCTTACAGATGTTTGTTAACAAACACTGAATGAGCAGGCTGTGTTAGGTTAAAGGGCAGCAGAGTTCCACATTATAATTTAGCCTGTGGTTATTTCTAATTAAGAACACCCTCCGGGACAGCAAAGCAAGGTCTTCTTTTGCAGCAGGTATAGCTTTTAAAATTAGCCTCTTCTGCATAATAAATCAAATCAAATCAAATGATTTGATTTGATTTGCATAATAAACCAACAGAAAAACAGTGGATGTAAAGCTGCTTTAAAACAATTTAAAATGTTGTAATTGGTTACATTCTTTCTGTTACCAAACAAACCAAATACATCACCTTCTCTAGTAGCTCCAGCCCCAGCTGTAAATATTAAAGGAAAAAGGCATACTGGGTTCTAAAACCGTTAACTAGAAAGTCACCTTCTGTCATGCTTATGTAGCTATCTAATGAGCTACAGGCTGATTATTTATCTTTAAACTGTACTAGTTTAATCTTTTAAGGTCACCAGGAATCTGCTTCAACCTTTTTTAAAAAATAACAGCTTTCAAGACTTACTGCTAGAACTCACTAAGCCTGGGACTGAATGCCACTGGAAGTGAAGCCTTTACCTGAAGCAGCTAGCTGTGCAATGTAAATGCTGAACATACATCCTCCTGTAAATTAGAAGCAAACTAAAGTCTGCATGCTGAGAATGGAGTTGACAATATGACCAATCTAACATAATTTCAAAGAAATAAAAATTATCATCATTGCTAAGTCAGGTGACTGTCTTTATTTTCTCTAGCATGTGACTGAGGTTAGATAATGTTCTTGGCAATAATAATCTTGTTTAACTATCCAACTGCATTATTAAAAGTGAACACAAAAGAGTAGTGACCAGTCTGTATTCCCAAGGAGATTTGTTACTACTTTTCTTTTTACCCTCAGAAGTCCTGTGGACTTGAATGTCACCATGGACCTTGAATGTGAAATAGCTTCAAGCTAATAGCTCTAATTGCTTGAAGATGTGCAGGAGGTGAAACTTGATCCCCCTGGCCACTGTAGAGACTAGGAACAACACAGGAATGTTTACATAGTGGGTTTGAGTTTAATAGACAGTAAAGCTGAGTTTCAGACAGCTAGCAAAAATATAACTAATAGGCGAACTCTTAATGTAGCCCTCCCTTTAGATAACAAAATACAATTTCTGTTTCTTGAAAAAAAGAAAACATCATAAACGCCAAAGTTATTTGCCTGTTTGGCAGTAGCCTAGATTAAGATGCACTTGACGTGACACTTTAACTCTGCAAAACACAAAAGACACCTTACACATCAAGGCTGAATGAGATTCAAAGTGTCATCACATGAATTTTTGAATGGAATATTTTTCAGGACTGGCCTTTCTAGATAGTCTAGAACAGCGGTAGCCAATGTGGTGGCCTCCTAATGTTGTTGAATTCCAACTCCCAAAGGCCAGCCACTCCTGGGCTGGAATACATGGCACACAGCACAACTAGAAACATAAAGTGAAGTGCCATGAGCATCTGGCCACTCCTCTATGGAGAACTCATCAGTCTTCTGGGCTTAAGACATTTCCATACAGAAGCCTTCTGCTGATTTCTTCCCCTTCTCATTCCACTTTTATGAGAATGCAGGATAGCATGGCACAGTACACATCTTTCCGAATGTTATGTTTTTATTACATCCATAGTATCCTACCTACACCAGTGAGTGATGATGCATGTCTGAAAGCGCCTACTGTGTTCATGCATAGACTCCCCCCTTTCCCCCATGCTTTCTACCCACTACCTATTACAAGCAGTAATCACTGAGTATGAAGACCTTTTTTCAACAAGCCTTTTAAGTAGAGACCTTACTCCAGTCTGCATCTGCGTTGGAACTGTTTTTAGGGGTTTTTTTAAAAAAGAAATTTTAAATATTTATTTTAAAATATTTTTTAAATATGTTTTTAGTGTTTTTGTATGCCTCCTTGGGATCCTTCTGGGAGGAAGGGTGGGATGTAGATAATAACAATAACAGTAACAATAACAATAATGTGAGAAAACAAACTTCCTCTAAAGATATAACAGTTGCTCTTTGAAACAGCCACATCCTTGGAGTTTTCACATCTCCTGTATACTGGTCTTAACAGTAATAATTGGATTTTTCGCGTAAGGCATTAATAAAGGGGAGAAACTGGGACACATACAAGCATGATGTGTGGACGCAAATGGTCCCTAAAAATTAGTGCCTGAGACACTGCAAACACACAGTAAATGGCTGGTGTAGAATTTCCTTTACTCTCTGTAATTAAACCTAGAATGTGTGCATATCATGCTCAGTACTTTCCACTTTTTTTTTTAATTGGGGGATGGGGTGGTGGTGGTAAAAAAATAAACAGTGGCTGGCCCCGATGACTATACTTTACAATGATCCTATCACACAAACCAGATTTACCAAAATAAGATGCCTGGCCTTTGAAGATGGTAGTGGTGGGCACCACTGCATGCAGTTAAAGAGAACACTTTTGAGGGGAAGATGTAGTTGCGTGGCCTGCCATCAAAACTATATACTAAAACCCACATAAAGATAAATCTTTGGAATATCAGTGATGACACAGAATATCTAAAATTAGCAGGGCTAAGACTTAAACACATTTGAAAGTTGGAGCTTCTGACTTAGAAGTCCCCAAATCCTAGTTATGTGAGATCTAGTTGAAATTATTCAGTAGTATTCTGTACATGCTGAAAGACAGTTATTTCCACACACAGCCCTGGCACTGGTAAACATTGCAGATGAGCAAAAGGTTCTCAGACTAAAATATGTGTCCTGATACAAGGTCAAACTACGTGCTCTGAATGCCATGACTGAGAGCCTCCTGCTCTCCCCTGCCCCAACCTGTCCGAAGAGGAGCTATAGGAGGTGATTTGGATTAGGACTATGGCATGGGGGAGAGGGTTAGACCTTCCACCATTATGTGTCCGTGCTCAAAATCCCCCCCAAGCTGCTAATAGCAGCTAATAACAGCCTCAGGGCTTAACAATAGCTTGGGATGGGGAAACAATTTTCGGTGGAAAATGTTGTAGAAAGGCAACAGTTAACCCTCTTCATGCCTGGTTTTGATCCAGATTGGTCCCCTGTAACTTCTGTCAGCAGAAAAAGAAAAAAAAGGAAAAATAAGAATCCCAATCAAGGGTCATATAGCTGTGATTTAGCCCTGGATATTGGGATGGGAATATAATATACAGCCACAAGAGTGGCTGTATACTATAGCCAGCATGGATTTTTCACATTGCGCAATGTTAAATTGAAAATATCCCCCATGCCATTCTGATGCTTCCCATAGCCTCATTTCAAAACAAAACCTTACAAAACGTATAGTACTGAACTCAGAATCGCTTGCTTAACAACCCTCTCAATTTTCATGGCGATACACAAAACAGTCAGAGAGAATAGAGAGTTCAAAATGTAAAAAGAGAGAGAGACAAACCAGACCCTGTTTGGACTTTTTTCTGTCAGAGTTCTCATAATTTGTGGAAATTAATTAAAAATCAGCCATGTTCACAGAGTACCTGTAATTCTATTACTGACCTTGCCCCATACTCTGTCCTTCATTTTCTGCAGTTTAAAAGTTAAAACAAATACTTGGCTGATTTTAAATTAATTTAAGACATTTTGCATTGAAGTTAATGATAAGCCCGGGCTTTCTCAGTAAGAACCAACTGTCAGTGTTCTAAAAGCCAGACTCACTGCTGTTCGGCTTTGCTAATCAGGGGGCCACACCCACACCACACCTTTATTTCACTTGAGACAGCCATGGCTTCCCCCAAAGAATCCTGGGAAGTGTAATTTGTGAAGGGTGCTGAGAGGAGACTCTTATTTCCCTAACAGAACTCTAGTGGCCAGAGTGGTTTAACAGTCAGCCACTCTGACTGAAGCTTTGTGAGGGGAACAGCGCATTTCTTAGCAACTCTCAGCACCTTTTTAATATATATATATTAATATATATATTATATAGAGCACTCAGGGCGGCTTACAATAAAATTGCACACATACATAATAAAAGTATACGCAATAAAAAAACAAACATTACAGTAAATTAATACATAAAGTACAATTAAAATACACAAAATACAACATGTCTATATACACACACATAGAGACAGACAGGCAGACAGACAGTTACACAGAGAGAGAGACACATATGGGGGAGAGTGATACTAAAAGGACTAAAAAGATAAAAATTAAAAATAAAGAGCGTAAATATAGTGTCAGGCTTACCCGTCAGTCCCTCCCAAAGGCTCTCCGGAACAAGATAGTTTTCAAAAGTTTCTAGAAAACCATCAGGGAGGGAGCAGAGTGGGCTTCTTGAGGCAGGGAATTCCAAAGCCTAGGAGCCACAACTGAAAAGGCTCTCTCCCGCATGCCTGTCAGTCTAACATCTTTCATTCCAGGCACACAGAGAAGACCAGAGGCAGATGATCTTAAATTCAGGGTAGGAACATATGGGTGTAAGCGGTCCCTCAGGTACACTGGTCCAAGGCCGTTTTGGGCTTTAAAGGTCTAAACCAGCACTTTGAATTGGACCTGGAAACAAACTGGGAGCCAGTAGAGTCGATAAAGCGCAGGGATGATATGCTCCCTGTGCTGTGCTCCAGTTCCCTTCACTAACTACACTTCCCAGGATTCTTTTGGAGAAGCCATGATTGTCTAAAGTGAAATAAAGGTCTGGTGTGGATGTGGCTAGGGACAGCTTTGGTTTAAATTTGGGTGGGCTACATGTGCCTGCTGTAGAATAAAAAGGTGGGGGAAACCCTGAAAAAGCATGATATTGTTCACAATGTTTTCCATTTGGAAAGGAAAGGGGCTTTTCCTCAGTCCAGTGCCCACCCACCCAGTCTCTTCCCCTCCCTTCACCCCTCCCCCTCCCCTTCCTGCCCTCCTCCTCCCATCCCTGCCCCTCCCCCAGGTTAGTTTCACCTGTCCTAAGCATGATTGCACAGGAGTAAATCCCACTGACCTCAAAAAGCATGCAAATGATCAAACCAGCCCTCCCCTCCTCCTCCCCTCCTCTCCCCCCTCCCCATCCCCTTCTTCCCCTTGCTCCTCCTCCTTCCCCTCCCCTCCCCCTTCTCCATGGTCAGTTTTCTTATCTTAAACATGATTGCACCGGAGTAAATCCCACTGAACTCAAGCTACACAGCAAGTGGATTGGACTGTGAAAGACCAACCCAAATTGTGTTTCCATTTTTACAAATTTGTAGGGCAGTACAATATCTCAGAGAGGAGATCAGGTCTCTTGCTCCCCTGGTGCTTTCACTATAGCTGGCCAATTTCCCTGTTTTTAAAAGTTTGATAGAAGTATGTGTGGGCTATAGGTAAGTTATTAAACCGCAAGGTTTTTTGCCTTTTAGTGATATACATATAGTCTGGATAGGAAGAACACATCGCAGAGTGAGAATGGGGTTTTATGATCCTCAGAAGGTAAGCAGCAGGAATGGGGAATGGGGAGTGGGGTGGTGGTGAAAAAAATGTAAGTAAAGCCCAACCGTAAATTCTAGGGCAGAGTATATAGCAAAAGCAAATGTCATAGTTTTTATTATGTCAGAACTGGGCCTGCCATTGAATCGCTATGGAATGGTGGAGTGGGGGTAAGCACATTAGGAGAAAAGTGGGAGGAGGTACTGAAACCTACCTACCTCAACTCCACTCAAGCTTGTTTTGGGTGGGAAAGCACAAGCAGCCAAAGGGTTCTGCATCCACTCCCATCCAACCCTAAAGCATTTTCAGTAGCCCCACTCCATCCCACTGGGCAGATCTGACTCTGACACACAGGTCTGCATCCATTAAGTCTAGTTTGGCCTAAAGGGGCAGCAGGAGAATCTTTGGCACAGAAAAATAAAGGCACTAAATTGTATCTGAAAAGATCCTCTCGCAATCCTTATGGCAGAAAACAAAATGGGTGAAAAAGGAGTTCAACTTCTGCCAGAGGTCAAAACACAAAAAGTGTTTACCAAGAGGTGTGGTCTAGAAAGTAAACACTGCCCATCGACAATATACATTCCTGCCTTAATAGCTTTGAAATTTGTTGCAAGATCCTAAAACATGGCTCACATGGCTTTAAACTTGCTGGAAGCTCCAATATACATTACAAATTTGTCACACATTAGAAAAAGGAAAGGGAGACGTTTATAGGGCCAAAATATTTGTTATAAATAAAAATGGGAAGTATTACTTAATTCTGATGAACAACAGTAACTCATAAAGCAAGCTATGGCTCTGGTAAATATTGTGCATTATCAAACATATGAAAAGAAAGAGAAAGACAAGAGTGAAACAGAGATAGGCTTCTCCCCAAAAATTGTCAGTAATGGCTGGTGTTTCCCCCCCCCTTTCCTCTTTCCCCCTTTTGGCAACTGAAAGAGTTCGTCATTGAAAAAACAGTGTCAATTTAAGGATTTAGTATAAACTAGCTCAAGCCTGTGGGAGGAACACTAAGTGGAAAAAGTAAACATGGTCCTCCCAAGTAGTTCCTTTCTAAGCTATACACACAGATTGTGCCTGGTACCACAGGCTGCCCTACACATTGAGGAGGTCAGCTAAGCTATGCTAAACTGACAGGTTCCGTTTACAGCAGGGCTAGCACTTTGTTTGGATATACTGGCCTTGGTCACCGCCAGCTTAACAACAGATGGCTAAAAAACTTTCATTATGTTGCACAGGGCTGAAGTGCAAACAATCACAGAAAAACTGTGAAAACTTTTAACTCCCTCCCAGCCAACTAGGATATGGTTGGCAAGCACATGTGAAAAAGCAGGCAGAAAGAGGGAAGGGGGCATTTCTGGCAAAATAGGCGGTATGTGCTTTTCAATTAATTAGAGTGAGATGTAATGATTAGTCACATTTGTACATGATCCACTGGATACAGCCCAACAACAGCTATACTGAGAGTTTCCCTAAGGATTCATCCAGACTGCAGCTTCTGTATGCAGTAGCATACAAACAGAAGCACAAGAAGCATCCTAAGGGAAAGATAGCTAGCTACTTTTTCATCCAGGAGATTCCACTTGCTGCAGGCCATGCAAACTGCATTGCTCACACCACAGGCTATAGTTCCAGTCTCTAAAATAGAGACTGGATGGGGTTGCACTCCCCCTGAAGGAGCAGGTTCGTAGCTTGGGGGTTCTCCTAGAATCATCTCTGTCACTTGAGGCTCAGGTAGCCTCGGTGGCACAGAGTGCCTTCTACCAACTTTGGTTGGTGGCCCAACTACGTCCCTATCTAGACAGGGATAATCTGGCTTCAGTTGTCCATGCTCTGGTAACCTCTAAATTAGATTACTGCAATGCACTCTACATGGGGCTGCCTTTGAAGACGGTTCGGAAACTGCAGCTTGTGCAAAATGCAGCGGCCAGATTGGTAACAGGGACTAGACGGTCCAAACATATAAAACCAATTCTGGCCTGCTTGCACTGGCTGCCTTTATGTTTCCAAGCTCGATTCAAGGTGCTGGTTTTGACCTATAAAGCCTTACACGGCTTGGGACCACAATACCTGATGGAACGCCTCTCCCGATACGAACCCACCCGTAAACTACGTTCAAGATCAAAGGCCCTCTTCCGGGTGCCTACTCCGAGGGAAGCTCGGAGGATGGCAACAAGGGAAAGGGCCTTCTCAGCGGTGGCCCCCAAATTATGGAATGATTTTGTTGACGAGGTGCGCCTGGCGCCAACACTGTTATCTTTTCGGTGCAAGGTCAAGACTGTCCTCTTCTCCCAGGCATTTTAGCATGTGTTTTATGTCGTTTTAAATTTTTAAATTGTGTTTTAAACTGTTTTTTAAAAGATGTATCTTAAATTGTATTTGTTTTTAGTTACTGTAAACCGCCCAGAGAGCTTTGGCTATGGGGCGGTATACAAGTATAATAAATAAATAAATAAGAGATGACATTGTAAGTCCTTAGATAAGCAAAGGGAGAGAGGGAGAGGGAGGGAACTGGGGCCCGTTTTTGCTACCTCAAGACTAATAAAAAACAGACAATATGACATATAAAAATATATATCCTTGTGGGGCCCCAGCATTTTCAAATCAAGACCACAGAGCCCACTCAGCCAGCTCTGCTTGGCCCAACCACAAATACAGTCAACAACAAAAGCTTTTTTAGAGGAGGCATTAGAGAGGAATTCTGTTCGTCCGTCTCTTATTTATTTTTCTTCCTCATTTATATCCTGCCATCTTCTCCAAAGAGCTCAGGATGGCATACGTGAAGGCTGTATTTTATAGTCCATTTTATTCTCACAACTATTCTGTGAGGTCAGGCTGAGAGTGCAATTAGACCAAGGTGCTGAAGTAAGCTTCATAGCTGAATAAGGATTTGAACCCAGGTCTCCATGGTCCAAGTCCAATAACAAATAACTACACTGGATCCTAAGAGCTGCTTGCACTTCCTCAGCATCTAGCAGAAAAATCACAGGTGCCAAGCTGTGCCACATATCAATAACAGGTGGTGGTGGTTGGTGTATGTATACATTTTGCCTTTCTCCCTCTGGGGTCTATTACCTTCAGAGTATTTGCAATTTGACCATATCAAAATTAACCGAAGTATTATTCTGTAAGTAAGTTGTGTTGACAGGCTACAATCATGTATCTTAACCTTAGGAAAGTTATGGCAAGCTAGCAATTAAAAAAAAGAAAAAACCCAAGAATCTCTGCAAAGAGCTCTTTAAAAGATGGTTGCTCACCTCTGTAAAATATCCCACTAGCACACTGCTGTCATCAAGCACTGCCATTTGAAGGCAAGGGGAGGCTGCCAAATAATCTAACACCCAGGTTTAAATATGATTTAACCAGATCTATATATAATTTAAATATTCATTACTTTTATTTGATTCATATACACCCTAATATTGTCTAATGCTCCAAGGTGGGTAATAAATGCATCTTGTGAGGTTTAATTCAATTGGCAATCTTATATATATATGTCTCATCACAGGCAACACGTTCTTCTGTATTATTCAAGAAATGAACAAATCTGTTTTTCCAGAAATGTATTTTAGAAGCGACTCTTTCCTGTTATTGAAAGAAAATTGTGTTTATTACTCCTTTAGCATAGTGTAAACTCATAAACGTCAACAGAGAGTACAAGGAAAACTGTCAACTAAATATTGTTTCCTTCATGAGCTGCTCTTCCAAGTCAATTACGCCTTTCAACTTCTGGGGCATTGTATGATAAACTGGCAGTAAAAATCATTCACATTAATATACCATGGTGCCTTGCCTGCAAAAGGTAATTAAAGAAGTAAATGACTCATAAGAATAGACATATTAGCTGCAAAATGAAAGGCAACTGAGCTGCCACATGAAAATATGTACCATTAAGATACTGCATTTTCATATTCCTGTAATCAGCTTCAGTAGACTAATGCTTATTTAATCCAGTTCTCCACTAAGTCCATCAACAACTGTTTTTTGCTGTTTTCTCCTTGACTGAACATTATGTGTGCAGGTTTGGAATAAATACCGCAATGAGATTTTTGCATACTCAATTGAAGAACTGGTTTTACATTTTTTTAAAAAAAAAATGAAACTATTTCTATTGCATTCTCTTTACACATGCAAAGGAAAGTATAACACGGAAGGTTACCACAAGCACATTTTGTTGTCAGGCAGGATTGTTCATCACAATCCAGAATCCACCCTTTCAGATTCATAATACTATTAGCACAGAAGCCACGCTTCCTTTTGCCAATTTTACCACTTCATGTATGACGCACTCCATTTTGATAAATAAATCCTTTTATTAAAGCTAGAAAAATAAGAACAATTTACTCTAACTCATTGTTCAAACTTACATCTGAGATGGTGTTGGGAAATAAAATTTACATTACATCGCAAAATTATGGTGGTAGATGTAAGAAAAATGGGCGTGTAACGTAAGGAGATTGGGTAGAAGATCCTCCACCAACTTGATAGGGCAATCCTATTCATTCTAAGACAGCATGGACCATCACAGTGATTTGAGGATGGCATCTCATGTATAAAATTATAAATTAGTTTGGGCTCTCTCTGTCACTTGCCTTGCCTTCCTGTTTTTGCTGCCAATTTTAAATTCAGGCTCTAAGTAAAAATAAAAATAAAAAATTAATCCACACCAGTACTAACAAGCATATTAACAGAGTACCCCAACTTAACTGGTGTTAGCAGAGCTGCAAAGCATGCTGTAACACTTGGAGTTGCAGTGTTTGGTAATTCTTCACTTCCATGCTAAGTGCTATAAATACTGCAACAGACTTTATATCTGAAGGCCAAATGAAGCCCTTCACAACTCTTTGCATCGCACTCTGCTCTTTTCTCAATCCTATAGACTGTAACTGGCAGATAGAGAGTGTGGGGCAAACTCAGACTCGGGTGGAAGCAGCATGGGAAACAAATATAGACATTTGTTATTCTCAGCACATCTTTCAACCATGCTGGTATCAATGGAAAAGAGATGTGCATGCATACTTTTATCTATTTATTATCACATTTATAGCCCACTTTTCCTTCAAGGAGTTCAATATGGTTGACATAGTTCTCCCCTCCTTTGTTTATACCTGCAACACCTGACGTAGGTTAGAATGAGAGACAGACAGACAGACAGACAGACAGACAGACAGAGAGTGGCTTACCCAGTCAGCTTCATGGCTAAACGGAGGATTTGAACCCTGGTCTTCCAGGTCCTAATCTGGCATTCTAACCACTACCACAATGGACAGGCAAGAAGGCTGGTTTTAGAGTGAACATATCAATTTGTAAACAAGGGAGTTACCCAACCGGTTTATTTTAACAGACATCTATAAAAGCCACTTTCCTGGGTTCTTTCACATCCTAACACCACACTGTGATGAAGACAAGGAACAGAACTTTGGGAAGACTCACACAAATAGGAGCAAATGTGATTCTAGGTGGCTCCCACAAAGTACTATGGCACAAAGTAAACAGACTGAAAAACACAGCAAGACTGTTCCGGAAGGCACAAAACCTGCTTTTCACAAGGAGTGGATTTATCTCCCATCTCATGTAAGGATCTATATGTAAGGAAATAGCTGCCATTCACTTTCATTGGAAAAGTAGCTAGCTACCTTGGGGACACTAATATTTTGTTATTGTTATGTGCCTTCAAGTCGATTATGACTTATGGCTACTCTATGAATCAGTGACCTTCAGTAGCATCTGTTGTAAACCACCCTGTTCAGATCTTGTAAGTTCAGGTCTGTGGCTTCCTTTATGGAGTCAATCCATCTCTTGTTTGGTCTTCCTCTTTTTCTACTCCCTTCTGTTTTTATCAGCATTATTGTCATTTCTAGTGAATCCTGTCTTCTCATGATGTGTCCAAAGTATGATAACCTCAGTTTCATCATTTTAGCTTCAAGTGATAGTTCTGGTTTAATTTGTTCTAACACCCAATTATTTGTCTTTTTCGCAGTCCATGTTATTTGCAAAGCTCTCCTCCAACACCACATTCCCAATGAGTTGATATTTCCATTATCCACTTTTTTCATTGTCCAACTTTCACATTCATACATTTTTGTTGTTATGTGCCTTCAAGTCGATTACGACTTATGGCGACCCTATAAATCAGTGACCTCCAACAGCATCTGTCATGAACCACCCTGCTGAGATCTTGTAAGTTCAGGTCTGTGGCTTCCTTTATGGAATCAATCCATCTCATTTGGCCTTCCTCTTTTTTACTCCCTTCTGTTTTTTCTAGCATTATTGTATTTTCTAGTGAATCAGGTCTTCTCATGATGTGTCCAAAGTATGATAATCTCAGTTTCATCAATGTAGCTTCTAGTGACAGTTCTGGTTTAATTTGTTCTAACACCCAATTATTGGTCTTTTTCACAGTCCATGGTATGCACAAAGCTCTCCTCCAACACCACGTTGCAAAGGAGTTGATATTTCTCTTATCCACTTTTTTCACTGTCCAACTTTCACATCCATGCAAGGAGATCGAGAATACCATGGTCTGAATGCTCCTGACTTTAGCGTTCAGTGATACATCTTTGCATTTGAGGACCTTTTCTAGTTCTCTCATAGCTGCCCTCCCCAGTCCTAGCCTTCTTCTAATTTCTTGACTATTGTCTCCATTTTGGTTAATGTTGTAAACCGCCCAGAAAGCTTCAGCTATTGGGCAGTATACAAATGCAATAAATAAATAAATAAATGACGACTGTGCCAAGGTATTGATAATCCTTGACAATTTCAATATCCTCATGGTCACCTTTAAAGTTACATAAATCTTCTGTTGTCTTTACTTTAGTCTTCTTGACATTCAGCTGTCATCCTGCTTTTGTGCTTTCCTCTTTAACTTTCATCAGCATTTCTTTCAACTCATTACTGGTAGTGCGAGCCAAATTAGCCACAGATATTAAGCGTCCTAGCCACCATTAAGAGGGATCTCATGGGAGTGTCCAATGTGTCATCTGCCCAGGATTCCTTGCAGCTCAAGATCTCTCTCAATACCCTCTCCACCAATAAATACTTTATGCCACTGCTCATAATAAACAAGGCTTAGACTGGGCCTTAAAAAACTGTGGCTAGTAAGGTGAACTTAGTTCCCCTTCCGTGCCTTATCTGGCAGGCCCCAATACACTGCTGGCGATTTGGCTTGATGGGCCACAAGTGGTAGATGATGAGCCTAGACTGATAAAACTGTGATTTCATCTTACCTTCTTAGAAATGGACAGCTGGTATAGCACAGTGGGGAGGAGAGCCTGGCTAGGAGTCCAGAGTCTGTGAGTTCAAATCCCCACTCATGTCTCTGGGTGTAAAATGGAAATGGACTGCCTTCAAGTCGATCTCGACTTATGGCTACCCTATGAATAGGGTTTTCATGGTAAGCGGTATTCAGAGTGGGTTTACCATTGCCTCCCTCTGAGGCTAGATCTCCCCAGCTGGCTGGGACCTGCTCAGCTTGCCACAGCTGCACAAGCCAGCCCCTTCCTTGTCCGCAACTGCCAGCTGGGGGGCAACCAGGCTCCTTGGGACTATGCAGCGTGCCTACTGCCCAGTTCAGAGAACCACCAGTCGGAGACGAGGGTGCAATCAAGTCTTGTTTTATTAAAGTAATGGATACATCAAAGGCTGTACGCCTCATGGAAACCCCTATGCTATCTCACTACAATCCCTAACTGCACTCTAGACATGCTCTGCAACTTGTGAGGAAAGTTGACTCAGTGCCCACTTCCGGGTACGGTGGCCTCAAATAGGAGAGGTCTTGGGGCATAACCTCTCACTCCGTCACACACACTTCCCCTTCTGCCCTGTCTGTGTCTCCCGATGTCGTGAACGCGGTGGGGGGGCAGCCTCCGAGGGCTCATCGGAAAGCACAGGTTCCTGATCGGCAGGCAGGAGAGTGGAGGGTGGGGAAGCATCGGGCGTTTCTAAGATACTGCTTGGTGAAGGAGGAGTGTCTGCTCTCTCAGAAGCATCCCCCAACAGTCCCGTGGGAGTGCTGGGGGGTTGAGCGCTGTCCCATTGAGGGGCAGAACCAGCCATGGGAACTGGCGGGGCAGGCGACTCGCTCTCTTCCCCAAGGTCGGGGTTAGACTCAACAACAGCTGGATCGTCCATGCTCCCTAATGGCTGAGGCTTCTGAAACTCATGCCTTCTCCCTCCTTCCTCAGAAAGGAGGCTGGGTCCGTCACCCCTGGGCTCAACATCATCCCCCCCTCCAGGTATCCCCTCCCCCCAACCCCTCGGCCGGGGCTTCTCTGGATAAGCCTCATGGAAGTCTCTCACCAACTCTGGTGCATGCCTCCACTGACTCCCACAAACGTTCAGTCTGATCATACCCTTTCCAATGAATCAGATATTGGAGGCGCCCTTGCGCTTCCACGAGTCCAGTATCTGTTCTACCTCATATTCCTCTTCTCCATTGACTATGAGAGGAGGGGCCGGCTCCAACTATGGCCGGTGAGGGTCAGGGGAAGCTTCCTGTGTCAACAGCGCCCGGTGGAACACTGGATGCATCGTGAAAGTGGGGGGTAACTTGAGTCTATAAGCCACTGGGTTGATTTGCACTTCCACCTCGAACGGACCCACTCTCCGGTCTTGTCGCTTCTGGCAACGGCCGACCATGGGCAAATAGCGTGTGGACAACCACACCTTGTCTCCCACCTGGATGGTGGGACCCTCTTGCTGATGCTGGTCTGTAGCTCACTTATAAGCCACCTTGGCACACTCCAACTGCTCTTTTAGCAACTGCTGCATGGCTTGAAGTTCCTGCATAAATTCCTCAGCTGCTGGGACAGAGGGACTGTGTTGGAAGTTCGGAAAAGCTCTAGGATGATATCCTAGGTTAACAAAGAAAGGGGTCTGTTGCGTGTGCGAGTGCACTGCATTATTATAGGCAGATTCAGCTAGAGGCAAATAGGACATCCAATTATCTTGCTGGTACCCCACGTAGCACCACAAATACTGCTCCAAAACAGCGTTCACCCTTTCCGACTACTCATCTGTTTGGGGGTGATGCGTGGATGACAGTCTTAGTTCACTTTGTAACAAACGCCACAAAGCTTGCCAGAAACGGGCTGTAAATTGGGTTCCCCGGTCTGAGACCAAGCTGTCTGGCAGGCCATGCAACCGGTATATCTGTTGTACATACAATTTGGCAGTGTCTTGAGGATTTGGGAGCCCGGAACATGGAATGAAGTGTGCCATTTTCGTGAAGGTATCCACCACTACAAGAATGGTGGTTTTCCCTTGAGAGGAAGGGAGGTCTGTAATAAAATCCATAGTGACCATTCGCCAGTGTCCCTGTGGAGTGGGGAGGGGTTCCAACAGCCTCGGCGGTCGTCCAGTGGCTTGTTTAGCTTTCATGCAAATGGGACAGAATCTCACATAGTGCTCCATGTCTTTCTTCACCTTAAGCCACCAGAAGTCCCTGGTTACAGATTGCATAGTCTTAAATACTCCAAAATGTCCTGCCGTGGGGGAGTCATGGCATTGATGCAGTACTCGGGCTCTCAAGTCCCCCGGAGGCATGTAGACAGCTTCTTTATGGTACAGCATGTCTCCCTTCCAAGTATACTCATCTTGTGCTACTTCGGGCTGTGCAGCTAAGTCAGATAATCTCACCTTGACGAACAGGTCTTGCTTTTGGGCCTCGCGCAAGTCCCTCTCCCACGAGTTTTGGCATGACCCCATTACGCTCTTCTCGGGGGGAATAATGCACTGCAGTGGCCTTGGGGTGGGGTTTTCCAGGTACTCCGGTTTGCGAGAGAAGGCGTTGGCCCTCTTATTCTGAGCTTGTGGAACATAGTGGATTTTTAAATGGAAGCGTGCGAAGAACTGGGCCCATCATACTTGCCTCTGGTTGAGTTTTCGTGCGGTGTGAAGGCTTTCCAGGTTGCGATGGTCTGTGCACACCTCAATCTCATGCTGCGCTCCTCCAGATGGTGTCGCCAGGCCTCAAAGGCATATTTGATGGCCAACAGCTCCTTTTCCCACACGGTGTAATTTTGCTCAGCATCGGTTAACTTCCGTGAGAAATAAGCACAGGGTCTCAGCCCTCCGCCTCTCAGCGCCAGTTGTAAAAGGACCCCCCCGATGGCTACATCCGACGCATCTGACTCCAGCACAAAAGGGAGCGTGGGGTCCACATGTTGCAGGATGGGCTCCGATGCAAACCTCTGCTTAAGTCTTTCAAAGGCTTCCTGAGCATCTTCCATCCACTGGAAAGGTCCTGTGCCTTTTAGGCAGTCAGTGAGAGGCGCTGTCTCCTTCGAGTAATTGGCTATGAAACGTTAGTAATAATTAGCAAATCCCAAAAAGCGTTGCAAGTCCTTTTTCATCTTAGGAGGTTGCCTAGTGAGAACACAACGGACCTTCTCAGGGTCCATCTCCACCCCCTCTGGGGAAATGCGATACCCTAGGAAGTCTATGTTGGTTAGATCGAACCCACATTTCTCCAACTTTGAGTAAAGGTGGTGCTCTCGCAGCTTCTGCAGCACTGCGCGCACATGGACTTCGTGTTCCTCCTGAGAGTCCGAGTATATCAGGATATCATCCAGATAAACCACCATGAACCGGTCCACAAAGTCCCTAAAAATGTAATTCATAAAATTCTGGAAGACTCCAGGGGCCCCCAACAATCCGTAGGGCATCACTACGTACTCATACTGGCCATAGCGGGTCTTGAAGGCGGTCTTCCACTCATCCCCCTCCTTTATCCGCACCAAATTATAAGCCCCCCTCAAGTTCAATTTTGTAAAGACTTTGGCGGATCGCAACCACTCCAGCAGCTCCCTGGATAATCATTACACGGACATAACTCACCCCCTTTCTTCTTGATGAACAACAGCGGCAACCCAGCCAGGGACTGTGAGGGATGGATGAAGCCTTTCCTCAGATTAGTGTCTAGGAACTCCCTCAACGCCACCAGCTCCTGCTCTGACAGGGAGTAAATCCATCCGGCGCGGATGCGCACCCCCAGCAACAGGTTGATGGTGCAGTCATAAGGCCGGTGAGGGGGTAGATCTCTGCTTCCTTCTTGTCAAATACATCTCAGAACTCCTCATACTTAGGAGGTAAGGTTATTCCCGCTTGGGCAGGCACTCCTGCCAGCAAGGCTGGTTCCTCTGAGGGCAAGGTAGGCACTTCCGCCAGCAACTCTGGATCTTCCAAGGGCTGGCAATGTTGATGGCAGTATTTGGAGGTAAAGACCACCACTGCTTCATCCCAGAAAATTGTGGGGTTGTGTTGAACCAACCATGGCATTCCCAAGACCACCAGAAAATGAGGTAAGGACGCCACATAGAATGACAGTCCTTCCTGATGCCCCGGGACTTCCACCTCCAACCTCTCCATCGCCTTGGTCACCCTGCCGGCCTTCAGAGGCCGGCCATCTATGGTCTCCACTGCCAACGGCTGCTGCAGTCCTCAGGTAGGGATGGCATGCTTTCGCACCAAATCAAGGTCCATGAAACAGGAGAATGCTCCACTGTCAATCATCGCCTTGGCCTGGAAGCTCTGCCCCGAGGGCAGGGTGACTTGAATAGGAAACAGTAGAGTGCCCTGGGATGGGAGGGGTCGTTGTTGAGGCCTATGATCTTCTCTGACCCCCAACTCTGTGGCCTCTACGAGAGCTAGGATGTGTAGTTTCCCGGCAGCTGGGTCTTCCCTGCCTTGGCTGGGCACCCTTGGGCCAGGTGACCTAATTTTCTGCAGTACAGACAGGCCCCTTCTCTCCTGTGCTTCTTCGGTTAAGCGCGGCCTAGCCCCCCCAATCTGCATGGGCTCTTCCCCCGAGGGTACCGGGGCTCCCACGCTGGGCAGAGGGTGCACACGTGGAAGGGGGTAGGTGCCTGAGCACGAGGGATCTCCATCCACTGCTCCAACTTCCTCCCTTTGAGACGGCTATCAATTTGCATACACAGCTGGATCAGGCCCTTCAGGGTGTCCAGGGGCGTGGAGCGTGCCAGTTCATCCAAAACCTCCAAACTGAGGTCGTTCCTGTAGAAACACATCAAGGCCGGGTCATTGTAATCTGTTTCCTGGGACAAGACACGAAAGGCGTTGGTGTACGCCCCCACTGTGCCCCTTCCCTGTTTCAGGGTTCCCAGTTTGCGGGCCACCGTCTCCTTCCTCTCCGGGTCATGGAACATCTCGGACATCACATTCTTAAAGGCATCAAACTGTCCCAGTACCGGGTCATTACGAATCAAGAATGGGGTGGCCCACTTTGTGGCCTCTCCTTCCAGGAGACTGATGAGGAATGCCACCTTGGCATCATCTGTCGGGAACTCGGCTTGGCGCACATGAACATACAGTTCACACTGGGGCAGAAACGTAGCAAACTGGTTGCTCTGGCCCCCGTAGCGGGTGGGCAGCCCCACTGGAGACTTGACCGGGACCGCCACCACCCCAGGCGGCATGGCTTGGACCTGGGCAATCAGGGCTCGGAGGTTCTGGTTATCAGCTTGCAGAGCCTGCGTGGCCATCCTGAGGTTCTAGAGGTCGGCATACAAGGTTTCCACGGTGACTGGTATTCCCCCGGCTGCCCCATTCATATTCATGGTATCCGTCATAGGAAGGGGGGCGATGAGGGATTGTGGCTGAGTCAAAATGTCCAGTTCAGAGCGAGAACCACCAGTCGGAGATGAGGGTGCAATCAAGTCTTGTTTTATTAAAGTAATGGATACATCAAAGGCTGTACACCTCATGGAAATATACAAAATTTAAGAAGACAGGGAAATTGATAAACTGAGCTTTTAAGATCAAATAATAGATTGCAAGTCCAAACTTCTGAACTATTGTCAGAGGCAGTATGCGTCCAAAAATCAGTTGCTGGAAACCGCAGGAGGGAGAGTGCTCTTTGGACTCAGCTCCTGCTTGCTGGCTTCACATGGGCACCTGGTTGGCCACTGTGAGAACAGGATGCTGGACTAGATGGACCATTGGCCTGATCCAGCAGGCTCTTCTTAAGTTCTTATTGTTCAGGTACTGTCTTCTCAACTATATTAATCCTACCACCTCTGTTAGCCTCTTTTAACACAGATGGAACACTTCCATCTCTCAGGTAATCTAACTTAACCCTATTAACACAAAAACATACAGATATGTTCTCTTTGCAAGCAGAACTTTCTTTTTCTTTTCAATGGTACAGTAATAATTTCTTATGTTTCACTCCATAAAAGCTAAGATCAATGCCAGCTTTCAGTTTATCTCCTTTACAAAGAACAATTAATGAACTGTGATATCTAAATTTTTCAAACTTGTTTACTTTGAGAAATATAATAATAATTTAAAAACCCAACTATTTGAAATGACCCTAGTGGCAGAAAGAACACTGTCTTTACAAAAACAAACAAACAAACATGTTCAAATGTATTTAGTTATTATGGCATGAATTCAAGGAATTCTCAGAATTGTATTGGCCATAGATTTCTATTTTTTTAAAAAATGAAACTCTTCACAAAGCAGCGATTTCTGGATTTCTTTGACAAAAAACATGTAGTTCAACTTATTTTCAAACTCACTTAAATTTGCAGTGTAGATGTGACCTGTGACAAAGCAAAGTGACACTTTGCCAGCGACTAATCCTGATCAGAATGGGCACAGTGACACATGTCCTAAAAAGTTGACCACAACCCTATGACCAACAAGGGCATCAGAAGGAAACCACCACTGCCTTCTCATTATTCTAGAACACTGGAGCAAAAAAACAAGCAAATGAGATCTCCTGGGGAAAATGTGATGGGGGATATATGGGAATGCCCTTTATGCTATGGAAGAGAACCATCAGAGGAGAGAGATATACTTTCTGGCATGTGTTATGTTTAGTCTGGATAACAGAAGATTAAGGGGAAAGAGGACAGTGGTCATTGACTATCTGAAAGCCTATCATAAAGAAGATGGAATAGACTTCTTCTGTATTGTTCCAGAGGGCAGGGTGAAAACCAATGGGCCTTATCCAATGCTGCAGTTCTGCTGGCACAAGGGACTTCTGTGCACACAACAGAACTTCCTCTTACGTTGGGGGACCCTCAGAGGCAGATTTTGGGGGGTATATGAAGGAAGAGAGGAAACTAAAGTTCCATTGCACCCTGCTGACACAGCACTGGATAAACTCAATGGGTAGAAATTATTGTTTTATTGTGAATTGTATTTTGTATTTTATTATTTATGTCAACTGTCCAGAGAATTTGGTTGGATGGGTGTATACTGATGATGATAAGTAGTAGTAGTAGCAGTAGTAGTAGTAGCAGCAGCAGCAGCAGCAGTCTCCTACTCCTTTAGAAGAGTCCACCCTTTGTACTTTGCTGCCTCATATACTTGGAACTGACTCTCAAAACACCCATGTGATAACACCTGTTTTCTTTCAAATCCCTTCACAATACCTACCTTTTCTTTTAGTGGTGTGGGAAATGGCAACCAGGAAATAGGAGATGATGGAATCATCTAAGAATCAGATGGGGATAGTAAATTTAACAAGCAAGAGAAGGGAAATGAGGAAAGGGTAGAGAGTGGAAGGCTTACTGGTAGAGAGGGAGAAGGAGAGAGACTAGAGGGGAGATCAGAATAGATGGTTTAATTTTTAGCACTGAAGAAGTAGGCAAAGTCTTGGGCAAAGTGTGAGGGGACAGTAGGGGAGGCCTTAGCAGAAAGGTAGAGAAGTGCTGAAGATTCCTAGAATTGATGATTATTACATAGGTAAAGTATTGCTGCTTAGCCAGGTAGGTGATAGAAGAAAAGGAGAAGAGCATGAATTTATAGTGGGCAAAGTCTGCCATCTATGTATTTTGTTCTCCCTCCAGAGGCATTCAGCTACAAAAGAACATGAGCAAAGATATAAAATGGAGGCAGTGAGCCAGGGCTAAGGATGGGAGGAGTAAACAGTATTATGGAATGCCTTTTCTGATGAGGTGGATCCTTTCCCCTCATTACTGAACTTTAGGTGGAATTTAAAAACTTCCCTGTTCGCCCAGGCATTTGGGAACTGGAAAATACAGTTTCTGGCAACCTTGAAATATTAATTGTGAGAATAATATTGCTTTTATTATTTTGTTCGTCTCCCTGGTCTCCTTTGGGAAGAAGGGTGGGATAAAAATCTAATTAATAAAATAATATGCGTGGAGGGCTAAGCAAATATTTCAAGAGTTGAACCTAGAGGTGAAGTGAAGGTGATAACTGCAGTCTATAGAACAGACAGTATCAGCAGAAGAGACAGGACACTACATCAATCGGCTGAAGATCATGGAAGGAGCAAGAGGAAGAACATGGAAAAGATGAACTGTGTGAAATGCTGAAGGAGGTAATCCACAACAGAGTGGTCACACAGAGTAGTTCTTAATGAAGACAAGAGAATGCCCAAAGCAGTGTATGGGAGAAGGCAAAGATCGAGGGAGGGAGGAAGGGAGGGAGAGGAAACAGGAATCATCTGCTTCTTCAGAAGAACATCAATGTTGGAATGACCAAGGGGCAGACTGGAGTGTTGTCAGAGACGAAGAAGGCCAGTCAGGCATCAAGGTCTAATATGAAGTTTGAGAAGGAGCTGGGAGGGTGATAGAGAACAGCAACAGGAAGATATAAAGGAGACTAGAAGTTCATGGAATTAACTTTAAAAAGTAGAAAATGCTTCCCACATTTCTGATAGCTTCCTAAATAAGACACAAAACCAGGATTGGGAAGATCCTGGGCAAATAAGCTCTAGCCCAAAGATATGGAATAACAATTTGCTGCTTGGGCGAACCAAGACTCACACCTGACTAGCATGAAAGCAGAAAGGAAAGGGCCAATCTGCCAACCTTAGAAAAACCATGTCTCCTTGGGAAAAGCTACATCATACATGGACTGGTGTGCCTTAGTTACAGATCTATACAGACTCTTGGAACAGCAGCTAAAACCCTTATGCAGAAACACCTCCTATATTGAAGAACTCCAATACATGGAGCTCCTTCAGTACAATGTCAGTGAGAGTTCTCTGTGTGGATTTCCACTGCTTGCATGGAGCAAGGCTCAACACTGTAGTGAGTAGTGTAATATGACCTTTCTCAACATTCTGCATGTACAATGGAGCACCTGAGGTGCTCTGGAGCAGAGTGTCTGAACGTAAAAGATCTTGATCATTCCTCTCCAAGAGAGGAATGATGGAAGAAAGAAAGAAAAACTGTCATATTCTGGAAATGTAACTGCACTCTCCATATATACCATTAACACTCCTATACATTGCAAGGCTTTTAAAAATGGAAGTTCAGTCATTATTCATATTGTATTATTGCTTCTCCATTTCAGTAGACATCATTTGATGCCCACAATTAATGAGCTCTAGTCCTTTTTCTAATTAAGGAACAAAGATTCTTGTGTGCTGGATATAGAAAGCCACTGTCTACAGAAAGCATTTAAACAGAGAAAAATCCTTCCAATTACCTTAAAATAGGACTTTTGATATCTATGAACATAATAGAATCAAGAAATTGGAGCACTTGCAACATCAGTTACAAATAAGCTTTTAATAAACATTGTAGAAAGGTAATATGTTCTCTAACAGTCCTCCATCCTAATAATAGAAATATATGGATATCACTTCTTACTTCTTTGTAATTTATGCTTTGTAATGAAAATGAACCACATGAATTATATTATGAGTATGGGACAACATATCTGAAAAGCGTAAAAATTAAAAGGTAGCTATTAAGAGTATGAAATACCTTTAGACCACAGTCGATTAGGATTCAAACATGTAATTAAGAAAGTCAGAAAGATAACCTCACTTTATACAGTAACTAGGGCTGTTGGAAATAGGATACCATCTCTTAAAGTGTTACAAATATACCACGCCACTAAATAACCTGTACTGCTGGGAAAGAATACTTGCTATCAAGGGCAAAGCTGCTATACACTGAGGGAACAGCAAATGACAGACTGTTGTTCAAGTCCATTAGCTGCTATGTGATAGGAGCACATTCACTAGCACACGACCTGTGAAAAATCTTAGATCTCTTTAAATCTTTGAATTGGATTGCTGCATTAATTCTTAAGAACTGCAATCCTTCAACCAAGTCAAATTACCCTCATTAACAGGGGGGAAAACTGCCTCTGCAATGTTTTTTAAAAAAAGATATTTATTACCTATAATCACTTTCCCTTACAGCTCCTAGAAGTATTAAAAATGTGTGAAAAAACTGTGGGGGAGGGGGAGAAACCCAGACTCTATTTCAGACATTAAGTGGGAATGTTAATAAACCTTACAATCTTGTGTGGGAATTAATATGCACATAGATAAAGGCATTGGAACAAAAGGAATCTCAATTAATCTTGTGGAAAGGATAAAGATTTAGAATGATCTTTGCCTGCCGCTGACACAAACACAATAGGTGGGGTAAAAATTCTCCCATTATCCGAGGCTTGATTAGAAGACTACCTCATAATTAGACATGTTATAAGTATTGTCATCAACTAGAAGATTCGTGTACTAACTAAAAGGTCTGCAAAGCCAGTTCAAGACTTCTACTCATTAACAACTTTTGCTATTAATGTTTAACTCTCATAAACATGCACAAAGGCATTCAGCATCCAATAAAGATTTAAAACCAATATTTTGTTGTTTTTGCTCTTGTGGATATCTGTGACAATCCCACAAATGTAGAGAACTCTTAAAAACAACTAGGCAAGATAACAGAAGTGTATTGTTGAGACAATCTTGCCCTTTCAGTATGGTAGAATCACTTAACAGAAAACTGGAAAAAGATGTTTGCAGGGTTCCCTCCTCCTGGGCACATTACTTTGTAGATCTTTAGATCTTTATAATAAAAGAAGAAGACCAAAATGCACACACATCTTGAGTTTGCAATAACTGTTAGGAGGAGTGAGTTGTGGAAAGGAGTTTATAGAAGGTAAATCATTACAAGACTGAATAATGAAATGCAGGGTGTTTTCCTCGACATTGCACTTACATCAAGGCTAGCATCCCTGCCATCCCCAGTGATGTGAGAGGATAGATGTATGGTCAACGAAACAATCATGTAACAGTGTTTTTGGATGGTGCACAAATTAACCCCACTGGGAAACTGCAGTCAAAATATTTTTCCCTTCCTTATTGTTCCTTAATTTATTTATATACAGTTTCGGTTAAGTAGTATCTACAAGAGCAATCAGCAGCTAGAAACTGCTAGGCCAGATCTAGCCCCAGAGGTAGTTTTATCCTGTATTGTGCCAAAGATGTTCCCAATCTATGAGATAATGAATACTTTCCTAAATAAAATAATACTTTTGGCCAAAACAGATGATGGGGAATATCCATCATCAAATTGCTTGAGATTTTTAACCTAAAAGCAGCAATGGTGCCCTTCAACTGGATCAGGGTAGGAGTGTGGGGGAGCATTAAACCACGTGCTTTGGCTCCCAAAGCAAAAATGAGTCTTGAATAATTAATCTCTCAAACAAGAAGGTGTATCTGTAAGCTGAAGTAGACTGCATCTCAGTAGAAGCTTCTTATACTTCAGTGGTTTTGTACATGTTTCAGTAATGTCTGTACTGTATGGTCAGATTATAGGCTTAAGGTTCCATAAATAGCAAGTCTAAAGAATTATCTGTTTTGCTCCTGAGAATAAAGATGATTCAATTCCAAAATTTAAATATTGTGAGTATATAGGTGGTTTTTAGTACAAAAAAAACCCTTTGAATGCCAGGAGTATGCATAATTAATTTAATTATTTAATTTAATTTATTTAGCATGATTTATATGCCACTTAAAAATATCTCTAAGTGGTTTTCATAAAATGATATAAAATATTCATTAAAAATAGCCAAACTAATTTGGCTATACAATTCCATTTTAATATGTACAATACTAACCTTATTTTCTGTTGCATTTCTACAGAAATGTATCAACAACCAATCGATAATATATTTACATTATAGTAGGCTAGTAGATCTAAAATTATGCATACAAGACAATTATAAAATAAGCAAAAGAGACTATTCATAATTATAGATAGAACTATAAATATGTACATGTAAGCATTCTGTGTGTGTTTTCCCTCTTAATTGTCTCTTGCTTTACTTTTCATGTATCTCCGATCATAGAAGTAGGAAAGACATGCTGGCCATCTTTATAGGTTTATTTACATTTTCTCTGATAAGAATTATTATTTGAAAAAGCAAGGAGCCTATGCTTTTTTCCCACTGTAGTATTTCTCTTGAAATATTTTATAAAGTCTTATAAAATTGAAATGTAAGAAGGAATGTGATGAAATGGTATTTATAGCAAAAGCTTCCGCTCTCCAGCATTTGATACATACACATGTGCATCTTCATTTCTATGCAGTACTTCTGCATACTTTGATAGGTGCACTGGCTGTCTACTAGTCATTAAAAAAGGGAATACACTCATCACATTGAACAGTTTTGACAGGGCTTGCATGCAGAGGGCTGATATAATGGTTTTAAACATTTGATTTGATGCTCATCACCAATTGCCAATGACACACATCCTGAACAGGATATGCCATTTTAAAAAATATGAAAGTAAGTGCAGCCCTACTTATTCTCTTGTACAGTTTGAACCCTACTGTCAGCTCAAATGTACAAATAACAGAAAATGCTTAATGTTATACAGGTAAAAGACTAGTTGTTCATAGGACTCTATTACAGGAAATTCACTACTGATAAAGACAAGCCATGCTATGTTTAGAGAAAGGTCTTCTGAGATTGGCTTCTGATGTGACAATATAGCAAAGATTCACTCCTGAATTTAAGACCGCCTGCATATTTTCGGGGGGGGGGATGAAAAACAAAAGGAAATTTATTTTTCCTTTGCATAAACATCTGTTCTTCTGCATACCCAAGTCTTTATACCTAGAAATAGTGTCATCTCCTGGTTGGAAGACAATGTCAGTTTTCTAGCTTTATCAGTTTCCCATTCTACAGACTAGGGCCTCATTCACACCATACATTTAATTCTACTATTATTTAAATTTAAACAGTCATGGCTTCCCTCAGAGAATCCTGGGAAGGACAGTTTGTAAAGGGTGCTGAGAGTTGTTAGGAGACCCCCATTCTCCTCATAGAACTACAACTGCAGAGTGGATTAACAATCAGTCCCTCTTCCCAGGGAACTCTATAAATTGTAGCTCTACACCTTTCACAAACTACACTTCCCAGGATTCTTTGGGGGAAACCATGACTGTTTAAATTGAATAAATGTATGGTGTGAATATGGTCATGGACAGGAAGAGTAGTTAAGCATCTTGCTTGCTTAACCTGGGATGAGCTGGGAGGGCAAAAATCTGGCAGAAGTAGTTCTCGAGACTGATGAAAAATTGAGTTAATCTCAGCATGACAGCTGACCAGGTCAGGCCCGAGCACCAAAACTCACCTAGACCTGTCTCTTTCATGATGCCCTGGTCCTTCCCATGTGAAGATCTAGATAGAAACAATTTTCTGTGCTCACCATCAAATCTCTTGTGGAAGAAAGGTCTTGATTGAGAGCTGCTGCTTTCCCCTGCATTTCACAGCTATCAGAGAGTGCTAGGGAGTCAAAGGGGAGAAGCCCTGTTTCGGTAGTGGCTGCAAGTTCTCTACTCCCAGCTATCAGGAAGATCTGCTCATGAGATCTGTAGGGTAGCAACCCCCCTTTCCCACAATTCCCCACACTGTCAGAAGATGAGGTAAGGTGAAAAAGCATCAAAAACCTCAGAAATGCCTCAGTTTCTGGCTCCTACAGTACACTGGCCTGGCCTGGCGAGAAGCTCTGGCAGAAAGGCTTATGGGGAAAACTTTCAAAACTTCCTCTGCCAGTTCCTGTGCTGCTGTAGCCAAGGATGTGCATAAGGCCTCAGAGAAGGAAGGCTTTGGGACTTCTTCATAGTGCCTAAATCTCCTTAAAGGCCTCAAGGTTCTTTCCCACACATACATTTTGTGGGTCCCTGATCCCAATCTGTTACTAGAGGAAGGAAAAGATAAAAGGAGTAAATGCAAACTTTAACAAAAAGAGGAAGTAATTGTGTAATTGAGGTACTGAGGAGCTCTACAAAACAGGGCCAGTCTACAAAGGTGAAGAGCTCTTTCCACTGGTAAAGTCAGAAGATTGATCTTCCTTCTGAAAAGGAGTTAGCTCTGTTACCAAGTGTCACTGTCCTCTTGGCACCTGGGAGAGAACAAGAAGGGCAAAATACTTGTTCTATCTGTTCCTCCTGCAATTCTGTCATCGTCAAATAAACTGTCAGTTCACCAAAGAGGCTATTGCAACATAGGAAACTATAATTAAACCAGAAATGACATGACTTTACTGTAAATATCTAGTAATGCTGCCAGAACAGGAAAAAAACTTATCAGTGTAACAAAAAAAGGAGTAAGGGGAAAGTAGCTGAGATGATCTGGTGGCTATAGCCTCTCTAATTCACATGATCTTAAGAGACTAGGAGGGCACATTGCGAGAAATATAGTACAGTCAGGCCTGGTATATGTGGATGGCATCCTTGGGCACCTACTGAAGGCCCAATGCTGTTGATGGTGCTGCCCTTCACGCCCTTCAACCAGTGCTTCTTTAATAAAGCATTGCTACAGCACCCCTCTTCCTTTGTCAAGGTAGCCTACTCACCTCTGAAACTGGGAGAAATGCATAGGAGAAAGAGGAGAGAAGGGGTAATCCTTCCAAAATGGGGTGGGGGACAGGCTACTGCCAACATAGGAGAATCAGAAGGCCCAATGCCAAGAGCCCCCTCAAACCTGGATTCATTCTTAAATACACTACAGAACTTCAAAACACAGGGACTGAAAACACAACAGGATATTTCTCAGCTACTGCCCACACTGAGGGATCCAGAGCATAGATTCAAATCCTATACAGTAGGGCCCCACTCATGCTGCGGGTTACATTCCGGACCCCTGCTGAAAAGCGAAAACTGCTGAAAAGCGGAAGTCATTGAATAGAATGGTGTGCAATGCCAGAAAATTGCAGTAAAAGTGGAACAAGAGCCGTATGAGTGGGGCTTTAGTCTAATTGCGTCTAATTGAGACCGCTGCATTAGCGAAGCACTGTAAAGCGGGGCCCTACTGTACTGATAGCATAGGGAAAGGTCTTGAGTCAATGGCTGCTTTAGCACCATGTAATAAAGATATCTCAGGATCATGCACAACATATTTAAGAGGGCAGCAAGTAGTGGCCCTTCCTCCCCCACCCTTTGGAACCTCTTCTTTGCACCAGCAGAAACAACTTATCATAGGCTCAACTTGATTTTCAACAATAAAAATAACTTTCAACAATAATGGTAATTGGGGAAGGGACAGAGTTCAGTAGTTGAAAACATGCTTTCTCAGATTCAATCCCTGGTATTTTTAGATACATTGGGAAAGACTCCTGTCTGAAACCCTGGAGAGCTGCTGCCAGTCAGTGTAGATAATACTGAGCTAGATGGACTCATTGGTCTGACTCACAATAACGCAGCACCCTATCCTCCTATATAGGTGGTTGCCAGCCAGCTCCAGGCGCTCTTGGATGAAACCGATTATCTAGATCCGTTTCAATCCGGTTTTAGGCCCGGTTTTGGCACTGAAACAGCCTTGGTCGCCCTGTATGATGACCTGTGTCGGGAGAGGGACAGGGGGAGTGTGACTCTGTTGATTCTCCTTGATCTCTCAGCGGCGTTTGATACCATCGACCATGGTATCCTTCTGGGGAGACTCGCGGAGTTGGGTGTCGGGGGCACTGCTTGGCAGTGGTTCTGCTCCTATTTCGCAGATCGTCACCAGAAGGTAGTGCTTGGGGAACATCACTCGACACCATGGACTCTCCATTGTGGAGTCCCCCAGGGGTCAGTCTTGTCCCCCATGCTTTTCAACATCTACATGCAGCCGCTGGGTGCGGTCATCAGGAGTTTTGGAGTGCGTTGCCATCAATATGCTGATGACACGCAGCTCTATTTCTCCTTTTCATCTTCTTCAGGTGAGTCTGTTGATGTGCTGAACCATTGCCTTACCGCGATAATGGACTGGATGAGAGCTAATAAATTGAGACTCAATCCAGACAAGACCGAGACACTGTTGGTGAGCACCTTCCCTGCTCAGATGGTGGATGTTCACCCTGTTCTGGATGGGGTTACACTCCCCCTGAAAGAACAGGTACGTAGTTTGGGGGTTCTTTTCAACTCTTCCTTGTCTCTCAAGGCCCAAGTGGCCTCGGTGGCACGGAATGCATTTTACCATCTTTGTCTGGTAGCCCAACTATGCCCCTATCTGGACAGGGACGACCTCACCTCCGTTGTTCATGCTCTGGTAACTTCAAGATTAGATTACTGTAATGCGCTCTACGTAGGGCTGCCCTTGAAGACAGTTCGGAAGCTTCAGCTGGTGCAGAACGCGGCTGCCAGACTATTGACGAGGACCAGTCGGTCTTTGCATATAACACCTATTCTGGCGTGTCTGCACTGGCTTCCTATTTGCTTCCGGGCGAGATTCAAGGTGCTGGTTTTGACCTATGAAGCCTTACACGGCATGGGACCTCAATACCTTGTGGAACGCCTCTCTCGCTACTAACCTACCCGTTCACTTCGTTCAGAATCTAAGGCCCTCCTCCGGGTACCAACCCATCAGGAAGCCCGGAGGGTGGTCACCAGATCTAGGGCCTTTTCTGTGGTGGCCCCTGAGTTGTGGAACAGCTTCCCCGAAGAGGTACGCCTGGCGCCTACACTCCTATCTTTTCAGCGCCAGGTAAAGACCTTTTTATGCTCCCAGGCATTTTAATCTTTTAATCTTCTTAACCTTTCTAATCTTTTAATCTGTATTTTCTTTAATTTGTGCTGTATTTCGTTTTTGTCATGTTTTTGTTGTTTGTTTGTATATGTTTTTGTGGTCTTTTATTATGATATATTGTATTTTACTTTGTTTGTTCACCGCCCTGAGAGCTACTTTTGCTAAGGGCGGTATATAAATCAAAATAATAAATAAAAATAAAAAAATATATAGATACATTTATATGTAAGGATGGTTATTCAAGGGGTTGATTATATGTGAATGGACAGGTGAGCACATCATGAAGTCAAGGGATGTTAGTAGGAAACTAGGAAACTCTAAGTATGAAAAACATGGCAGAAGAAAAAGAATATCATTGCATCAACTGATGGTTAAAAATACAGAATACAAACTTTTAAAGCACATGTTCTTCTTTAGACATGGATACTGAAAACCAAAATAAAGTACAATTAAAAGTTGCCACATGTCCAGACAGTTGATTACCAGTCTGTGGCTCATCCAGAAATATGAAGCTCATGGAGAAATATACAGTTAACATTTATTGATTACAAGGAAAACATAATTTTCTGCGCATAATGAATATGTTATTCAGGGGAAAATAATTGAAATATAAGCTTCATGCCAATTTTAAATAAAGTATATTCATATGCTGTGCGTAGAGCTTGCAGATTTTAGTTCATACTGCTTTTCTCATGTAGAGGCCCAATATTTACTGCAAGCCTTCAAATTCACTTTCATACTTGCACCTGCAAAGTTGTTTGCACATTAGGCATCTAGAATATACCCAGCACATAAGAAAAAATCCTTTTTTGTGAACAAAATAAGCATATATGGTTCAAGCAAGTACATACATGTATGTGTAAAAGCAGGGGATAGAAAAACAAATATGTTTGCCTAAAATATAAATACTTATTTACATTCTAAGGCTTCTTTGACCCTGTCACCCTATTTGAGACCAGGCTTCCTACCTATGCCCCATGTGGCCATTACCTTACCTGTGTCAGAGACCATGGCCACATGGGGCACAAACAAGGTCCCAAGCCCAACAGCGGTGTGTGTAACTGTTAAATTGAAATTATACCTGTAGGGCAGCAATTTCATACTTCCACCCTCATGAAGGGGTGGATCAGTGTCCTGTCCCTCTAACACATTTTAGTAAGCCATAGCAGATAGATCACAAGGCTTGAACAAGAGATGCGTTGGCCATTAAGCTCTCACTGGGTGATCTGGGGCCACTCATTTTCTTTCAATCTCATAGGACTGTTGAAAGGAAAGAAATGAGAGGAAATTGCCATGAGTGCCATCTTGAGGTCCATGGTAGAAAGGTGGGTGCATGAAATAATTAATTAAAAAGTGTTGCATATTGGCTCTCTCTTTGATTTTGTTGAATTATTTAGAACAATCCACCCTGTTTATACTTCTATTATTTCTTCTGTCTGAAGTATGTCTATTAATTTGTGTGAAAAATCAAGTGTACTTGGTTTCTTGATCTTTAAATTATCATCAATCTTATAGTTTGAATCCACTGCTCCACAGAGTTCTAGAGCCCTCTTTTAGTCTTTTTCACACATCTGCCTATATGTGTTCACCCAGAAAATGTTCTCAATAATGATATTGCATGACGAAAGAAAGGAAAACAACATTAACCCATCTAGCTATTTATTTATTATTTATTTTATTTAATAAATCCTGTCCTTCGTCCCAGTAGGAGCCCAGAATCCTGGGCTAGAATCCTGCTATGTTACTGATAACTCCTAGTATAGACATTCATTTCTGAATTAAACTGTAATGAAAATAATTCACAGGACACATATAACAGATCCCATCAGTGGAATTTATCTCCACATCCATATTTTTGGAGTGGGGTGGTCAGATGTATCTCAAAAGAGAATAGAAGGATTCTCTTCATTTCTTCCAAGGAATTGCATTCTAATACAGGAGGCTCGAGAACCAATAAAAAAAGCAATTTAACAATATCTCTAGTGTGTCACCAATCACCATAAAGGCCTGGAGGCTCCTACATACCCACTACAGTACAATAGGTTTGCCACCCTGCTGGTTTTCAATTGACACCCTTCTCCGTCCCATGTTATTATTTTTTCTAAGTTCGACCTAATAGTGGCTTCTAATATTCTTGCTTCGCTCACAGCTGATGGCATTTTCTGCTGCTAAGCACTGTTTCTCAGTGATACGTCTTGAAGAAAACGACAGAGAGAAGATGCTGGTTCACCACTGCTTAAAAAAAATGGATGTGCGATTTGAAATAGATCATTAACATCAATGGACATGAAGATTGGAGGTGAAAAGCCTGACACGTTACCAGTGTCTGCTATCATGTGGGTTGTATCACAAAGGGTGACCATAGAAACTCTACCTGAGTTTACTAATATACTGTTATCTGATGGAAACCTAAGAAATCCACTCTTCCATTGCTACCAATAGGGCTTTACTGATGGTCAGGTTTGGTCTGTGAGCAAGAAATGCATTTTGAAAAGCATGGGGGACAGGAAATGGCTAACAGAATTCCCACTTAATATTCACTTTCCCAGTAATTTCAAATTAATAGTCATAAAAATAATGAGCATGCTTAAATGATGCCTACCTCTAGAGCATGTACCTACTGTGCCTACTCTGCACATAACTGTGGTCAGCTTCAATAATGTCCTTTTAAATGGATAACTGGTAAATTAATATATCTGCTAAAGGAATCAATTTCTGTGCACTCCAAGGTTATGTGTTTAACAGACTTCAATAATTCAATGAAAAATTGATCTGGTAATGATTTGCAGGCTAAATGAATGTTAAATACTTCAAAGGACTGGACAAACAAGTAGGCAGCAACATTTTTATGGGTTCACTTCCGTCAAGGGAACTTAAAGAGCCTGCCTTTTTATTGCTATGAATTCTAGACACCTTTTTTTTACCCCTCAGCATCTGTTTGAAATATGGAGTAGACAATTGGTTTTTTGGCTCTGACTCAGGTGGTTGAAACACAGGACAAACAGACTACTGTATATAAGCTTTCCTCCAGCAATGAAATTTTTTATTAACTCTCTTGCATAGCAAACTCTGCTGCCTAGCTTCCAATCCCTACAGAATCATCAAGGAATGTGGCTAGTTATTAATTCTGGTGGTCAAGCACAGGGTGGATATGTTGAGACTTGTCTGCAATATGTAACCTCACATTTCAAAGAGGAAAGAGGAGGAGAATAAATTAATCCTGATTCAGTCATCATTCACATGTACAGAACTCAAATCTAAATGCTAGCTATGTACATAAATATGTCACTCTTCCTGGGAACTTCTAGCCAAGGAAAACAAATCCCATAGTGGAGAGGTGCAGAATGATCATTAAAAGTCTTAACCTTGCCTGCCCAACCTTCAAAGTGCTTTCAGACTAAAGCAGTTTTAAAAAAGCTGAACTTGACAATTTTCACCACAGTACTAAGCCAGAGGCACCTGTACCCAGGGACAATTGGAAAAACAGAATTGCTGCATTCAAAGTGCTGCCGCTTCCTGTGGTTTTCATATCTTCTTTTTTTGCTGCTCAAGCTCCTGGCAATGGACCAGCTTAGGGTCTAGGGGAACCTCAGCTAGGCCTGCTCTGCCACTGAAATGCCCTATTTTGGGGGCTTACACCAGCTGCTGATAGTGGGAATACCACCAGCAGTACCTCCCAAACAATCCACACCTTTGGCAGGCACTGCAGGGAATTATGTGGCAGCAGAGATCCCATCACCAGCAGAACCAGACCAAGGGAGCACAGATCAGGCATTAGGATTGTTTCTATCCTGTCATCTATGTTACTAAAGAATGTTGGAAGGGAAAACAAGGATAAATAATAATAATAATAGTGCTATCCTTCAAATATGCTAAATATTGAAAAGGCTTCAAAAGTTTAAGGGTAACCCAGATTCTACTGCCATCAACCACCTGCTGAGGGCAGTGGAAAACCTCTGTTTATATTAATGTATCAGAAATATGCAACTCTACACCTTCTTCCAAAGTTCCTGATCACTACTTAAGGTGTTACTGATAATTTACATGGGTGTGATTTCTGACTGGCCAGTAGAAGGAATTGTCCTGTGATGGTTTCCTTCTGAAGATCACTCAGTGCAGATGACATTTTGCCCCAATAAACAGAGTCCTTAGAAGCCTAGTATTTATCCATTTTCCAATATATTATGTTTATAATACTGATGACTGTGAAGACGTCGGGAGGGTAGTTTCTACAGTAAACTAATTGTGAGTTTGGGAATATATCCTAAGTAATTTTAGCAAGTTATGTCTATCTGCTACAATTAAAATACCATGTTGACCTATCCCTATTATGAGTTGGGTACAGAAAGATGTGAATGGAACTTGAGTCATGCAATGGGGTTATCCTCCCTCCCATTGTGGACCCTTGTGCCTGAATTCATGAGGGTTGGGGAACCTATAGAATAGTGTGGGATGTGGGGGGGTGAAGAAGGAGGAGGGAATTAATGAAAATGCGGGAGGCTCTCTTGCAAGAGCAGGAATACCTTCCTTTCACACAACGGACTCTCTGGTTCCAAGTATCTGCTACTTAAAACCCTAGCTGACCCTGTACAAAATTATTCAGGAGCAAGAGCCTCCTCTGGTAATTACACAACAAACCTTCAGTTTATATTTCAGTACGAAAGATTTAAAAATTCCAAATATAGTCATACATTAGTACATGGAATTAGCAACTGTTGACTCTTATTGGGAACTTAAAATTAAAATATATTAATTCACAGGCTGGTGTGAGCTTAAGGTTCAATCTTCTCACCTTCAATAAGGATGAACATGAGACCATTACATGTATACTAGTTATCTTACTTTGTTCAACTAGAAGGGAAACACTATACAGTAATATCTCAGCTAACAATGTAGATGTGTTCCTGGACATTACTTCTTTAACAGAAACTTTGGTACCAGAGGGAGGAATAACATGGAAAGAATAGGGATAGGTTCCTACACCCTCATAGATGGTGGGGGCAGCTTCAACAGGGGCTCTAAAGGGTGCCTACCCGGCACCCACTCCCTCCCCTTCTCCTCCTCTGAATCATATTCAGGGAAGCTCAGAGGATGGCCTTCTCAGTGTGGCCCCCAAAGTATGGAATGATGTCTTCGATGAGGTGTGCCTGGCGCCAACACTGTTATCTTTTCGGCGCCAGATCAAGACTTTCCTCTTCTTCCAGGTATTTTAGCATGTGTTTTTAAATTGTTTTTAAAAATGTGTTTTTAAATTTGTATATTTGTTTTTAATGTTTTTAATTGTTGTAAACCGCCCAGAGAGCTTCAGCTATGGGTCGGTATACAAATGTTGTTGTTGTTGTTGTTATTATTATTATTATTGTTATTATTATTATTATTATTATTAATGATGATGATGATGATGATGATGGATCCTTCCCCCCTCAGCCCTGGGAGAAAGCAAGAAATCTCTTTAACGCAAAGCAAAGACACAGGCTGATCAGCTTTAAATTAAACCAAAGGCATAGGCTTATCTGTCTATTAATAGCAAAGCAAAGACACATGCTGGTCAGTTTCACCTTAAAGCAAAGACACAGGCTTGAAAGTTATCCATAGCACAACAGACACATGCTGGTCAGTTTCACCTTAAAGCAAAGGCATAGGCTTGTTAGTTTATTGATAGTAAAGACACAGACTAGTCAGTTTCACCTTTAAAAAGCCTTCTTTAAAAGGTGCTTCATTCCTGGAGGATTCGTTAACTGAGGTATTACTGTATTTGCATATGCATGATCTATGCAAATCAGCTCATGTATCTATAGATGTTTTCCTATAGCTTCCTTGCAAGAAACAGCAGGGCTGTTTAACAGGAGGAAAGGGGCAGGGGCAGGGAACAGAAACATTGGGGGCGGGGCTCCATTATCTCCTCAAAAGTGGCCTTTATGGAAAACTAATTAATAACCCACTGAGCAGTGAAGCACTGAAGATGTTACTGAGAACAAGGCCTCAACAGAACTGGGATACTCTGGCCACAGTAATCCATTCTCTGGTAACTTCTTAATCAGATAACTGTAATTCACTCTATGTGGGGATGCTCGTGAAAACTACTTGTGAACTTCCCATACGCATCTGGCTGGCCACTGTGAAAACAAGATGCTGGACTGCTGGACTAGCTGGGTCTTTGGTCTGATCCAGCAGGGTTATTCTCATGTTACGTCCAGAAGTTGCAGCTAGTGCAGAATGTGATCACCAGAGGTCTAAGCACCACTCTAATTGGAATCACATAACAGCAATTCTGCAGAATCTGCCCTGGTTGACTATATACTACTGGGCTCAATTCAAGCTATTGATGTTAACTTATAAAGCCCTAAATGACTTGGGACCCAAATACTTGAAGGAGCACCTCTCCCTATATCAGTCTACCAAGGCTTTGAGATCTGCTGAAGAGGCCCTTCTCATTGATCTGCCAATGAGTGTAGCCCACTGTATAGTGATTTGGTAAGACCAGCTGTAATTGATTAAGGGCATCTGCTATATTGATATGGTTTGATTTTTAATTATAGTTTTATTGACATTATATTAAATTTTATGGTATTAATTATAAGTTATAAACTGACCTGGGATCTCTTAATTGATTTGGTTTAGACACCAAACAAATATATCCAGAAGTAGCCAACCCTCCATAGGCCACTTTGGCAGATAGGTAGGTGATACCAGGTGATTGAAAGTATAAGCTGTGGCTGCAAGAGAAGAATTGTCCTGGTTCCAGACCAGAGAAGCAGACTCAGGACTCGAAGACTGGGTTTCGCACAGAGTTTTAATCCAGACATTAGCACAGGAACATAGCATCAAAACATACTAGGCATGAATCATGATACAGAATACCAGCAGGTGCAACTAGGCTTGTGGAAGCAACAGAAATTTGCCACAACAAAGCTCTCACTCCAAAACACTCCAAATAAAAGAGATGGGGCTGGGTACTCTACTTTCTCAAGCTAAATCTAGCACTTTTCAGTCTTTGAAGCAAAGTGGGGGCTTCTCCTGGAAAAAGAGGATGATTTCTCGAGTTGTAACCATCTCTTCTCCAGTCTACGTACCCTTGGGGATACTGTCAGCTCTAACTCTGTGAGTTTCCCCTTCCTTATATCTCTGGCATTGTCCAACATATTCATTAAGGCCTGGCTGCTTAACAAATAAGTCTGAGCTAGATGCCAGTGATGAAGGTAGACTACGTTCCTCACTCTCTGTTACAGGTGTGTGTGTGGGTCCTCAGCAGAAACACTAAGAGTACCATGGGGCACAGGGCTGACAGGGGTTTCAGGATGCATTTCTTCTGTGGTCTTACCAGATCCTTCTCCAACATCTGCAACCCTCTCTCCATTCTCCCAGTCCTGCCAAATGTTCTCCATGGTGCTCATGACGAGAATCTACCTTTGCAGTTGTGGCTGGAAAATTGTGTTTTTTTAATGTGGTGTATTCTGCTACTGTGTAGGGTGACGGGGGGGGGGAGGCCAAGTTCAAGAAATGCTAAATTTAGTTTGCAGAGGAAGATCTGGGAGAGCATTTAAAATGTCCTATTTTTTTTCCTTTGTAGCCATCACTTGATATTTCCCATGCCTGACTTCGTAAAACAACAGGCGCAGGAAAGTTGAGGGTGACTTGCTCAAAATGGCCGTGTCTGATTAGGCCCAAGGGCTGGAAAAGCAGGTGGGGGCATTGTCATGAGTGCCGTGGAATGGCCTTGGGGCAATGAGGAAGAAGGGGAGAAGATGGAATGGGACCTTGGGGAGGGCCCTAGTGACTTGCAGTCGGAGGATGTTGAGATTGAAGGCTTCAGTGCCATTGACGGTGACAGTTCAGCCTCAGTAGCTCCAGTTGCAACTGATGAGATGCTGCCCGATCAGGAGACTGCCTCTTCACCTTCCCTTCCCCCCCTTCTTTGCTCATCCTGCCATCACCACTGCAAACCTCTCCTTCTGAGGAGGAGGACCTCACAGAAGTGTCTCCACCGCCCTCACCTTAGACACATAGGAAATGCACTGACCAGCTCAAAGGGTTCCCACTGTCCCACTAAGGAGGAACAGGAGTGCACGTGCATGTGAGCACTCCTCCCACTAAGGAGAAGTGCTCATGTGCACACACACTCCCGTTCCGTGACACCTTCCTCACACAAATAGAATGAGCCCACCCACACCTACTTAAGGGTTGTAAGAGGGCATGTCTAATTGCTGTGACAATGTCTTAGCTCTGGGTAGTTGTGCCTAGTTGCACAGTACAGAGATGCTGAAACCTCTGTAACCTGTTTCATGAAGTGCTCTGAAATGAAATTCTCTATTAAACCTATTAAAGAAAAGCACCCCTTCTCATCAGTCTGACTTCAGCAAGCTTGGGCAGTACAGGCATAAGCAGCTTGCTGATACCTGCTGTCCCTCTCCTCACTTAACTCTATACTTAAAGGTAACATGTGAAGGGTCTTATGTGGAGGTACAAAGCTAGACATATTTTCTAAAAATAAATAAATAAGTGGAAAGCTACTTCATAGTGCTAAAATAAAAATGATAAAATGCGTAGTTTTGTATAGCACTTTCCATCGTAGTGATCATACGATGTCATTAGAATATAGAACATATTGACATAGGTGTCACCAATCCCAAGGCCCCATGCCCCTCAGAACTTAGGGCAGCTGCTCCTTGCCTTCTAGCACAAATGGCAGGCCATTCCTTGTCTTCTCAACAGACCAGAGAAGCCCTGCTCATCATGGGGAGAAGAGAACACAGCCTCTACCTCCTTGCCCCTTTTTCTGACTCTCTCTGAGACTTGTGAGTCATCAGAGGAAGTCTGCAGCTTCTCATCAGCCCCAACCCTAACCACTTGAAGTTCATCTGGTGCATTGGTCTACTTGTGAACAAGCAGCTGATCTAGTAGCATCTTCCCCATAACAGGTTTTACTTAACATAGCAATTCTCAAATCACTGACTCTGGAGTATTTTCACTGATTTTAGGACTAGCCTGGAATACAAGATTTATGGGTGCTATTTTCAAGGCACTTATTCTAGAGTAGATATAGGAGTCAAAGAGAATAGGGCTGCAATCCTACAGAGATTTACCTGGGAGTAAGTCTGACTGAACTTAATTGGGCTTACTTCTGAGTAGGCATCAGAGGAATGAGCTGTTAGGCACTAAAATCATATGAAAGTTAAATTACAGTTCCATTCAGAAAATCCCATACAACAGGCTCCAAATAGTCCACAAAATGAAATCATTCTTCGGCAAAGGTTGCAACCGCAGTATACACAGGCCCGTGGGAATGTAATGAAGACTGTGGGATTGGATCTTTAGTTGCTAAAGAGACATCTTCCTTCCTCAATGCATTTTAATCAGGCAAATGTTTTGCATACTTTTATAAGTTTTCTACTGAAGAATATTTTATAAAAACCAAAGACCTACCTACAGCACAGTCTTGCACTGCCAAAAGCCAATTATGTTAACACAAATAAAACTAAACAAACAAAGTCTCACAGTGTCTCTCTTAACTTCTGGACTGCTTTCCCCAGGAATAAAACAACTCTGCCAAAGACAGTGTTCAAGCAGACAAGAAAGTACATAAATCAATGGCTGGGTCCTGCAGTCCTCACTCAGGTTGGTAAAATTCCCAGTGGCAGGTCCCAAACCTGTATAACGTCATTTCCATGACAGTTTTGCCAAGAAAGAGAAGGACAGTATGATACAATGGATTATATGTTGTGCCTCTGCCTCCTTCCCCCTTTTTCTGACTCTCTTTGAATTCACAATGCCATTTTAATTCATCCAGCCATGAAATTTACTAGATGCCTCTAGACATGACACCCTCAAACTAACTTTATTTTAATTACACTGAAATATACTTTTAAAAGAATAAGTAGAGCAGTAATTCCAGATCTTTAGAAGCAATATTTAATTTTATTCATATATACCGTACTTTTTCCTTCTCAATAGCAGCTTATACACCAAAAAAGGGAAGCATCCAATGACAAATGAGTCAAAAGGAGAAATAACTCTCTCTTTCTCTCTCTCAAAATATACAATTAATTTTTTGGCATTTTTCAATAGCAGCTTACACCAGATGAAAAGCAATTATTAGTAGGTACTGCTAATATTAGCTGTCTTTCATATTGGGTATACGTTAGTCTAAGGCACAAATGCAGAACCTGTGGCCCTCTATAAGTTGTTGGATTCCAACTCCCACCAGTGTAATTATGAGAGCTGTAGTGCAACAACATATGGAGGGCCACAGATCATCATCGCTGATCTAAGGCAAAGGTGGGCAAGATGCGAGTGGCACAATCCAGGACAGCATAATCAAGTTCCAAAGATGTATGTCAAACATCAAAGAGACATTCAGTACAGACAGGTGTTGTCTAAAAGACAACAATGGGGGGGAAGCAAGAGTGGGGCAAGATAAAGCATAATGATTCAGTAAAGCAACTATTCTTCCTGACAAAATGCTCAGAGTGGAGAACCAAGCCCAAGGCTGCTATGAGCTAAGTCCAGCAAGATTTTATTATTTTATTTATTTTAAAAAATATTTATAAGCCACACTTTTCATATAAGTGTATCAAGGCAGCAATATCAAGGTTCTTAACCATCTGATCCAGCTGGGCAGATAAGTTGCAGAACACTTTCCAGCCATTGTTAGGATGCCTCTGCAGAGCAGCAAAGATCAGGCCCCAAGTGCTCTCTGCCTGTCAGCCGCCCAGTACCTCAAAGACTAAGGCTGCAATCCGTGTCAGAAGGAAGCTCCATTGGGTTCAATAAGACTTACTCCCAGGTAAGTGTGTATTAGATTGCAGCCTAAGAAACCTGGACCCTGTCACCAGATATTCTGGCTTAAGCCTCCTGGAGTCTTATTAGAATCAGTATTAGGAGTTGTGGCAGGCCCCTATAAGAGTCATGTCTTTTAGTGTGTGTGTGTGTGTGTGTGTGTGTGTGTTTTCTCTTTTAGTGATACCTGAATCCCCTAGAGAACTCCTGCAGAGTTTCAGCCAAAACATTCCATGTATAAAAAGTTTCCAGAACTGTAACCTTCCTTGATTGATAGCATGCAGCTTAAACTATAGAAGGCACAAAATAGCCCCACAGCCTATTTCATCAATGTGGCACTAATTCCAGTTTTACACTGAGATAAATCCATTCAGCTGAAACCTTGATCCAAGCAGAGCAACACCAGTAGTCGTTGGGGGTTGGGAAGAAGGACGAAGGAAAGAAGGAAGGCACGGATCAGTCCTCTGGCAGATATTCAGGAATTAGTATAATGTTCACTGCTGCTCTTGTATGAACACACACAATGAACGTCTGTTTCCTTCCTCATTGGTAAGTTCCTGGCTATCATTGACAAATGCATATATTCCCCATCATGCTTTAGTATTTTTCAGCCCCAAGTTGCCCTCACTTTTGATCGTGTAGATGAAGTTGAAGTGCACAGGGTATTTACTGATCCAGTTATCTTGTTTTGTGACAGGCAGAATCAATCAGTCAAGAGACCAGCTTTGTGCTTGCATATTCCAGGCACATCTCCGCACTTCAGGATACAAGATCACAGTGTTATCCAGCCAAATTTGATCAACAAATGCAGTTCCCCTGTGCCACAGCAATCTCAGATGAAGATGTTATTATGTGGAACTGAGCAAAGTGATAAAGACAGTACAGAGAAAGAAAGGAGGGGTCTAGCTGGGCTGTTCTAACTGTCTTAGATGTATTTGTTGTGTGTATGTCTGTGTGGCTCTATGGAAAACATCCTTTTCTTAAAAAAATAAAAAAATGATCAAGTTTTTAAAAAAAGAATAATTCTGGTATGTCTGAACGTATCTTATTTTCCATAAACCCAAAAATAAGATCTCTGAAGAAATTGTAACATATATTTAAAAGGGAAATCCTGGGCACTTATCTTCCACCAATTAAAGATATAGTTAGGTGAGGGGTGTATCACCTTTGCAAATGATTGTGCATTTATGGCACGCCACCTTCCTTAAGAAAACCATAGTCTGAAGGGCTAAAATACATTTTACTTGTCATAACTTGGGGCAGACAGTCACACAGGTTCCACCACCACTGGTTTTTACCTGGTTGCAACAAGATGCATGTAACTCTGTCAGTATTTAAGCGCATTTCAAGCAAAAAAATGTACACCAGGATTTTATTTTGCCAATAGCTTTCCAATGTTCTATTGCCCTGCAGTTATTTTACATTATTTAATGCCATCTTTTTTTATTCTACCTTTCTTTTGCTTTTTAAATCTTTAATGGGAGCCGTTGGCAGTCCAGGGGTACAATTATTAGATATCTACAGAAAGAAATTGAAAAATTAATAATATTTTCCCATTCTGTACTGCATATAAAAATTATCTACTCTTAGTGCAATTCTATAGATTCAAACAGGCTAAAAAGGTTACAGAATACAGCCTACATTTAAATCTTTGCAGTCATCAGTTGTAAGTAAAGCTTGGGGAATATACTGTATTATGTGTTCAACTCAGAAATTTATTTTAAATCATTTTTACTTAAAGAACATTTATTAAGGCAGCTTATGCCACCTATGACCTAAAAGCCCAGGTAAAAGTACCATAAACTAATCATACTAATGATATTAAAATTGTTTATTGCCTTTTTATGGTTTTTGCTATTTAAGTCACCATTTTTCACAACTATATGCAAAATGTGTGACATCATCCATATCAGTTTATTAGGGAGAGTGATATGTGTTTTCATCTGACCTTTGTCTAAATAGCCCCTTAACCATGGCTGAGGCAGAGGAAGCCCCAGAGTCATCTATCAGCAAGGCAGCAGTATAAAAACAGCTACATCTATTAACTTTTGTTTTCCTTTCACTATTATTAAACTCAAAAGCCAAATCTAACTGGAAAAATGATGCCATTTGAGTTCCCTTGTCATCATGTGATAAGTATGAGAAATATATTTGCAATAGCCAAATGGCCAATAGACAAAACACCCACTCCAAGTGACGTACTGTTTTCCATACAGCACAGACAAATCAAAACAACAGAGCTGCTGCAAACAAAAACAAAATCACATTTCCCATAAGCATTCCAGACAGAGCAATTTTACAGGAAGAGAAGCTGGGAAGGAAACAAATGGAAGACAGAGAGAAAGAAAAAAGAGCACCCATATCGCTACAAAATAAAACTCTAAGCAAGGAGGGTTTACACATTTTGCTTTTAACATAAAACTGTTAATGGCTGTTTATCCAGTCCAGTAGAAAGGATTCGACAACTGGGTCCAGTTTCAATCTGATTTCTCTGGCATAATGCCAGTAGCTGCTTTGGTGATGAAACCCATCAGTATACATGAGGTCAGAACCTGGCCCCTCACTTTCACATGAAAAGTGAAATCCACCGCAAGGAACTGGTCCCATTCACAAAAACCAGTACGGTCACAGGTTAGGGAGCAAAAGTGTGAGGTTTTGCACACAGTAATGGAATGGGAACAATTAGAATAGAAATGTCAGTGCTGCATGTTTCAAACAGAATTTGCAAATAGGAGAAACACTTCAAAGTGCTCCTTTGAACATCTATACTCTTTGTGAAAAAGATGCCACCTGAGAAAGCAGATCTTTGTATCTTTTTTTAAAATAATAATAATAATAATATAGAACAGTGTTACTGATGTAACTCAGTTAAAGTAAAGTTACGGTATCTGTGCTTAGCTGAGATACCTGACAATAAATTGTGGCAGCATGGTGAATATCAACAGCTGCATTTTACTATTTCAGCTAAGCAGCATAGAGTATCTCCATCAGAGTGAATTCTTGTCAGCTGCGCTCTTTGCTAACACAATTCCTATGTTTTGCCTGGCAGTAAATGGACGCTTCTGCCCCAGCATCATCTAAACAACTCTGTTAACATTTGCCCTCAAGCGTCTCTCTCTTTGTCCAGTCCCTGTCTTCTAACAGATGTCATCCAAGTCTAATCAAGCATAAAATGGTCATAAATATTTCTTTCTGGTAGATTTCACATTCGCATTTCATGCAGGGACATGATATTTTTCTGCTACCTCCAGGGAGTACCTAATGCAAAAACCAGTTACTTACATTCAAGGCTCATGTTCCTTCACTAAAATGCAGCACATGTTCTCAGTTCAGATACATAAAACACAACACACAGAAGATTTTATCTTCTTTTGTTTAACTGCCCCCCTTTAAATGATGGACACCACAGTTTACACTAAGAAATACCATCATTTTCCTGTTTAACGTGAAATCCCAAAAGCCATAACATTCTATTCTTATGAAATCGAATGTGATTGAAATACCTTAATTATTGCCCAAAAGAGATTTAGCTTCTAAATTGAACTAACAAGCTATTTAACAAATGTGCGAGATAAGAAAGGCAGCTTTTTGTTTTGGCTGATTTTATGCACAATTTTACAACCTACTTCATCATATTTAGTTAAAACAATAAAATGAACCTAGGGTGTAAATTTGAGGTTCATGCCTATTTAGCAGATAAAAAAAGGAAAAAAGATAAGTGTGATTTCCAATACTTAAACTTTAATCATTCACAGGGAAACTATGTAAGCTAATTAATTCTGTCTACTTAATGAAAGAAGCCACAGTGAAATCATATTCCTTTCTGGCAAACTTCATAGTTAAATGTCAGAATGTAAAATAAAATCAACCTGAGATTGTTTTCAAAGCCATATGTCTATTTGTTACTCTTTTCAACCCCCTCCACTGTTATATTTGTCAAAACAGAAATCTTATACAGCTATTTAAAACAAACCACAAACGCTTAATGATACAGATCACAACAGCGAAGCTTCTTTGCGCTTCCCCCCATCCCCACCTCCATTGAGCCTAATATTTGATTACTGTTAGTCAAATCAAGCTTTCAGGCAAATAATCTCCATTTTTTAAGTTAATGAGATGTGGTTGTGTCGACAACAGCTTGCAGAAACTTTTGATTCCTGCAGGCTGTGCTGGCCTCTTTTACAGCAACTACTACAGTATGAAATGAGTCAAATTTGCCAAAATGACTGATGTAGACAAGTGCACATTTTAAAGAGGCACTAATTAAAAAAATACCCACTGGTGTCAATTTAAATACCATGAGAATAAACTGTTATAATAGCTTGGCTACCATCTCATGGCTTCCTCAGAGCACCTTTAATTCCAACTGGATGGCGTTTTCCTTGCAAATTCACTCTTTGCATAAGAACACATATTTCTTCCTCATCTTGGGAGGAATTCAGCGTTTTGATATAATTAAACAAATTATGCTAATATTTGTTCCACATGAGCTTATATAAGCAAGCCCCCCAGAACAAGTCCTAATTGAAAAAGCTCCAAAGAGCCATACTGCTGAGATAAGCAGCGAATGCATACTGTTGATTTAGAGCACCCATCCACAACTTACAATAATACCTCAGTTAACAAAGTAGATGAGTTCCTGGACATTACTTTTTTAACAGAAATTTTGATACCAGAGGGAGGAACAGCATGGAAAGAATAGAGATATGTTCCTATACCCGCTCATAGATGGTGGGGGCAGCTTCAACAGGGGCTCTAAAGGGTGCCTACCCTGCACCCACCCACTCCCACTCCTTCCCCCCCTCCTCCTCTGAATGTAATGGATCTCTCCCTTCCCAGCCCTGGGAGAAAGCAAGATATCTCTTTAATGCCAAAAGACACAGGGTAATCAGTTTCACCCTAGCAAAGCAAAGCTACAAGCCTGAAAGTTTATCCATAGCAAATCAAAGACACAGTTTCATCAGTTTCACCTTACAGCAAAGGCATAGACTTATCAGTTTACTGATACAGCAAAGCAAAAACACAGGCTAGACAGCCTCACCTTAAAGTAAAGGCACAGACTTGAAAGTTTATCCTTAGAAAAGCAAAGCTGGTCAGTTTCACCTTAAAAAAGCCTTTGTTAAAAGGAGCTTGATTCCTGGAGAATTGGTTGAGGTATTAATATATTTCCTTATTAGAGCTCTCTGTCTCTTCTATAAGTGGCACAGCTAAATGAATGCCATTAAAACACTTTTCATAGCTCCTATTATACACAGTCAACCCCCCCCCCACGCCACCATTAACAGGCAGAGCCCTGGCAAAAACTTTTCTAAATTGTTTTGACTTTTCAAAAGATTTTCTATTTTGGCAAGGAATTCAGACAGCACAGCTGTTCTGTAATGTAAGCTGATGTGATACCAAAAAAGGAGGGGAAATAGTCGGTGTTGAGAGGGTTATATCCATTTAACGGGTTAAATATGCAATTACTGCTGACTAAAACCAGAGAGACATATAGATAAACAGAAGAAATGAAGTCCCCAGGTTCCATTCAGAAGCCTTCATCACATTACTACCAGACAGAAAACTCTTTAAGTACCATTTTCAGATGTTAAATCATTGTTCTTGCAGCACACATTCTCGCTATTCCTGGGGGAACAATATCTGAAGACAGCATGCTAACAAATGCAATCCAGTAAACAGGCGTTTTCCCTCTTGTTGTTAGTACCTTTGTGTTCCAGCTCTCAGCTCTATCATCCATGCCTTCTCTTTGCTTTGAAGTTAAAGTACAGAATGAGCGTTGTCATCTATTATCCAGAGTGTGCATGTAGATTATAAATAAGAAATAAAAATGACTTTCATTACACTGCTTTTGCATTAGCAAGTTGCCTTCTCTGTTACCTCCTCTGTCCTTCATACTGTACTACCACAAATATATTAGAAACCAACTTTATCTTTTGTAGACTGAAAAACACATCTTGGAAAAAAATGTAAACAGCAGAGACGGACGTTTTATTGCAACAAACAAATCCTGCCTTTTAAACAGGTTTTCAATTTAGCTTTAAATACAAATCTTTAAGCTTTGTTTGCAAAAGTTCCTCAGGCCCAGCCAGAACTGAAGTGGGTGGGCCGGCTCAGAAGCATAAGATGGGCCAAGAGAGCGCTGAGGTTGGGAAATGCAACAATTAAACAGGATTAAAAGATTGGGCATGAGAAATAACAGACAAGGAGAGGAAAGGAGTAGGTTTAGGGATATTAGGGTCTGCAGCACCAAGGCCCACTGCCCCACAAATACCAGAGTTCAAATTATCATTTACATGCTAATTTAAAGACACTTTTCTGAGACTTGAAACAACAGACTAAAGTTTATTTATTGGGGATCAAGCTTTCTTTCTCTAGATTGATCAATTATTTATATTTAAAATCTACATGTAATGATCTCATTTATTTTATTTATATTGAGTCATGAGTGCAAATGTAGAAAATTTACTATATCAAATTACTATGGCCTTAAACTAGTCAGATTAATGCTTTTCTCTACATAAAAGCCAGTTCCTCAATGTTTTATTTCATGTTCGTGTAGCAGGAAACAGAACCCACAAGAGGAGAAGAGCTGGCTTGATTCTGAGGTTACCAAGCACAGAGAACAGGTTGAATCCCTACTCCAAATTTCCCCTAGTTTACCTTCTCCAATAGAAGTGAATGCCTTCTAATTTTTCCTATAGGGAAAAGTAAAGGACTGCACTTGAGGAACAATATTTACTGTGGGGCAAAAACCTACCCCCCCAATCCCTGGCACTAGGGCAGACTGGACAGCGCTGCCAGGGGACCCCCTGACGGTGCATTGACCTTGCTTCTCCTCATGAAAGCAGCTTCAAAGTTGTTCAGGGAATATGTTGCTGCTTCTCCCCCAACCTAAGAGCTGCATTTCGGAGGGGAGGAAGCAACACAGCCTCTTTCTCCACTCCAAACTCTGCCTTTTCCCTCCTCTTCAGTGCCCATAGCCATTTCAGCTATTTCAGCTATAGGAAATGAGAATAAAACAATTATTTTGAACACCAGGCCTGGTCGCGCCTGAGGCAATGGGTTCAGCAGTGGATTGACTGGGGTTCAGGAAAGGACTGGAAATCTCCATCCCTCTCCTCTCCCACCTATCAAAGTTAACAAGTCATGAGTAAGTTACAAATAATAAAATTTGGCATATATAATATTTAAGGAAATACGGAACCAAATTGTGGAACTCATGTCCTCTACACTCAATAAGACTTAAAAGTGAATTCACACATCATATTAGGGCCTGTCCATACGACTATAAACTGCAATGTAAATGCTTTGTGTCCTCATTAATTCACCATTGTCCATATGATGTTACAAGCTAGTACGGATTTTTGTGTTAACAAATCTGAATTAGATATAACCCCGAAAAACTGATAAGATTTCCTAAACCGATAATCAATTGCATTAACATTCGTGGGCTCGGAAACAATGCTGCAGACTTTCCTGCAATAGGCAGTCCATGGGTGTTCCTCCGTCATATGCTAAGACCCATCTCCTTTCTCCCACCTTCTGTCCATGCCTCCTCTTTCTTCCTTACAGTTAATTCCTGCTTCTGTTAGTGAGCTGGGGTTCTTCCTCCTTCTGACTTCTGTAGCTGTATCTCATTGGTTTGTTTGTTTACTATTTTGCAATCAAATGTAAAATCAAATGTTTACTTAATAATATTTCCACTTAAAAGCTATTTTGTGATGTTACACAAACATTTCATTAAAAACATGGAGTTTAAAGGAGGCGGTTTTTAACTGAGCTTCCTTGGGCTGACAGGGGGAAAGAGGGGGGGAGAGGAGCAAGCTCTAGTACTTTAATGTGGCATTGATCTTGCAGCCGATCCAGCAGCAGGCAAAGTCTCTCTTTTCCTGCCCAAAAGTTGATGGGGAGGGGAGGGGGAGCCAAACATACCAAAGGAAGGGGAGATCAGCTTCTCTTCCTCCAGGCAGCCAGATCTCTCTCTCTCTTCCTCTGTGTGTGTGAGCGAGAGCACACACTGTTTTTGTTGTTGTGTGCCTTCAAATTGATTATGACTTATGGCAACCCTATGAATCAGCTACTTCCAACAGCATCTATCATGAACCTCCCTGTTCAGATCTTGTAAGTTCAGGTCTGTGGCTTCCTTTATGGAATCAATCCATCTCTGTAAGTTGTGTTCTTTTCCTCTGAGCCTGAAGCTGACTAATCTGGGTCCTCCCTTTCCTAACTTGAAACTGAATAAGAGAGGATGTCTTGCTTTCTCCCATGATGGGCGGTGGAGGATCTAATACAATTTGGGAGGAGGAGACATGAAGAGATTTGGTGGATGCACTGGGCAGAAGGTAAGCCCTTTCAAAACAGTAACAGCAGGAGACAGTGGGAAAAAATCGAACATGGAAAGGGATTTGCCTCCCAGTTCAACAAATTCAGTGGAATCGGGAGTAACCAGCGGCTCCCATCCTTAGTATGCACTATGTTACATGTAACAACTCAGACATTTATTTTGCTTGCACTTGGGGGGGCATTAACATTGCCCTTTTGCACATCCACAAACCTGCACATGCATGGGAATTTAAAAAAAGATAAATGTTTCTGCATTCTTCCGAAAAAAGCATGTGAAAAGCTAATAGCCATTACGGACCAATGACTGAAAAGGGGTGGATTTAGGGGAGTGGCCAAAGAAAAAAAAAGGCCATACCTATGGATGCTTGATAAGCAGGTTTTCACAATAAACCAACCACAAACAGGACATGTATGGCTCCCGAGGTCACCAACCAAATATGGAAAACACAGATTTTGCAGTTAGGTATGGATGGGCCCTTAGTCACATGGAAACTTCAGCTAGTAGTCTGTGTGTGTGAAACTGCTAACATCAGCAATGTCCTGCTAGGCCGCCACAAGTTAACTCTCTTTTATTGCCTCATGCAAATACCCCCAGCGGGAACCAGGAAAGGAGGTGGCAAGAGACAATGACCTCTGGTTGTGTGGCAATGTAAGCATTCAGCTTAAATATTTTGACTCACCATACATAATGCATAATAGCATCAGGCTATAAGGTATTCTGGCCTAGCTAGGGGGCAAGTAGCATAAGCCATTTGTTACTTCTCCTTACCTGAACTAGATATTCTGATGGCAGAAGATTTTGCCATAAAATTAGGTGACACTACAAGAAAGAAACTATTCTGGAATATTAGAAAATACTTTTGATAAATGGAAATCAATTTTGATAAATTGATATATGACTGAAAAGATTATATATTTGGATGAATTTGCATAACAAAAGACAAGAAATGGCCACGTGGTACTCTATTAGCAGTTTGCCTACTTCTTCTTCCCAAATGAGTTATGTTTGTGTAGTTTAAATAGTTTGGAAATCTGAATTTCTTGTTTCATTGGTCTTAAGTTTGGAGAATGTGTTAAAAAGAAGGGTTATCCAAAATGCATGGAAGTCTCAAGAGATACCACTGCTGTAAAACAACCCATTGCTTCTGGGATAATTTATATTTTTCAAACACATGATCAGCTTTGAAGTGTTGTGAATAACTAATAATTCTTACCACTATAAAGCACACTTTTGAAAATCTTCAGCTAAAATGTTTTATAGAAATCAAGTACAGGAAAGATGTGCCCTCTCTGTGTTTTGTAAAACTAAGAGCCTAATCTACTTACAGAACAATTCTATATGTGTCTATTCAGAAGCTCTACTCTACTCAGAAGTCTACTCTTATTCCCCAGCAAGTGGGTGAATGATTGCAGCCTTGGAAAATGACAAATGGTGAATTTTAACCAAAAATCATATGTATTACATAAATTTTCACTTCACGTGCAAGGCTTCCATGCTGACCTACATTGCCTTGTCTACAATATTGGGAAGGTTTCCACACGCACAAACAGAAAAAGGCATTCACATAGACAGTAGACCACTAAATGTCATAGCCACCAACAATTTCCAAAAGAAAGAACAAAGGATAGGGGTTTCTGCCTCAGAAAGAAAAAAAATAACTTGTTATTTATGAATCCTTTCACATTTCTGCCATAGAACTTAGACACAACTCTAATAAATTATGCCAAACAATTGTCTTTTCATTTATGGACTTGCATTCTGGGGAGAAGAAAAATAATTAGTTAACTAAACATTTGAAAGAATTAAAAGCATCCTCCTCTGCAGGCAAAGAAACATTGCTAATCACTGCTAAGCCTTCATAATCCAGTCTTCACACATGTTAAAAGTATAGAATGATGTGTAGAGTAGCTTCCAAAGGTCTCCGCTAATCAGCAGAATTTAGTGAATAGTTTTGTGATAAGAAGTGGTGGTGGTGATTTCATTCTGCATGCTTGCTCCCTGTTGTGAAAAGGGTTCAATTGTGCCACACAATAGTGAACATATGTGTCATTCCCTGTGCCTGTCAATCAACAACAGCTGTTCCAGATGCCTAAAAAAAGTTTACAGTTTAAAGCAGCCTTTCCCAACCAGTGTGCCTCCAGATATTGTTGGACCACAAATCCCATCTTTCCTGACCATTGGGAATGCTGGCTGAGGCTGATGGGAGTTGTAGTCCAACAACATCTGGAGGCACACTGGTTGGGAAAGGCTGGTTTAAAGGATCATGATCTATGTGTCCACACAAAGTGGCAATAAAGGAAAACTTCTCAAACAAAATGTAGTCTGCTTTTCACTTGTCACTTTTCATATATTTCACAAACAGAATTTCTTGTTCTTTTTTGAGTATCACATTAAATAATATTAACAGATCCATATTTACCACTGCCAGCAGTAATTAAAAAGTCACAGAAGAGAAAGATAAAATTGAGCTGGGAATCAAAGCTCTCTGTATATATAGCCAAATGTTTCAGTATGTGTACACAAAGCTTTCCCATTTTCCAATTGCAGCTCCTTGTACTGTTGCATTTCTGTTTAAAAAATAACTCTGCTTTCAGTCCACACAATGCCACTGTGGAGCACAGGCCACCCAGTTAAATGGGAACTTGCATATAGGGTTCTCAATTAAGCTCCACAAAAATAAACAGGCATAACAGCCATTTTTTTTGGAAAACATCCTCAGAATTTTATTTTATTTTTAAAGCTGTGTTTTAAAATGATCTAAATTTGAAATAATAATGGGTTTTCTTTTACATGCTTAAGAATGGCTCACTGTTTAACATGGTTTGAGTAATACACTGAGAAACCCCACACTACATTTTTAAGCCAAGGAAAAACACCAATCAATCTCATGTCTGTATGACAGGTATGCATAGGCACCTAACAGCTTCACAGAGTTCCCACCTTCATCAGTCTAAAAGGCTCTGGCGAGGGTGGGCCTTTGCAGCCATGCCGGGGAAGACCTGGCATGGCTTCAAAGCCCATGTTGGCGCGGCGTGGCCACACGTGCCTGGGAGCAGGGTGGCTATTTAAGCTCTGCTCCGTCTCCCCTTGGCCTCTTTTATCTGCAGAGTGCCCTGTGTGAAATAATTTGGCGCAGGTGGGGGAAGAGGGACTAAGCAGAGGCTTGTCCTCTTCTGTGGCAGATTGTGGTGGAATTTAACAAGGTAGGGTTTGGTGATCACCCTTAGGCACCCTTTAAGGTGATTGGTGGGTTCTGAGGTCTGCCTTCTAGGTTGTGCGGCCATTTGGCAGGATAAGGCTCACCTTTGGGGCTAACCTGTACCAACCACTCAGAGGTTCTGCGGCCCTGAGGGGGGGTGGATCAGGAAGGCCTCCCTAACCACCCTGCGAGGATGGGGCCCAGAAGAAGGGATTGGGCTTGGCTCACACACACCCTTTTTCCCATGGCAGGGTGCCCTCACCCAATGGGGGTGAGATAAGCTCCATACTGGCTCTGCAGATCATTCTACCATGCAATCAAGCATGTAATTGGCTTTATTCAATAAACATGGCCCTTGATTTACCCATACCTCATCTTGTCTTGCCTCTTCATTTCCCAGCTATGTGCTGCAAATTGTAGCTATGCCAAACCACTAAGAACATAAGAAGCACCTGCTGGATCAGGCTAGTGTCCCATCTAATCCAGCATCCTGTTCTCACAGTGGCCAGCCAGATGCCTACAGGAAGTCCAAAAGCAGGATTTAGAGCACAACAGCACTTTCCCCTCCTGCGGTTTCCAGCAACTGATGTATATTGCCTCACTAAATGGTTATGTTTTATTGTTTGCTGTTTTAACATTTTATAGTGCTGGTCATTGACCGTAATAAATGATTGATTGACATTAAATGGTTAAAACGGTGAAAACCTATATGTTCATTAGAATTATTTTTGTAAACTGCCCTGAGAATATTATAATAAATAGCCACCCATTTCCACATCCAACATCCAATGCCATGTGAAAATGAACAATCATAACTTATATGTATTTAGCTGCTTCTGGTTAACAGCTTACACTTGAAGTGAAGGCCATAGTATAGCTTTCTGATATGATCACAGTCCAGATCAAAAGGATAACAAAACATTCAGTTTTCTCAAAAGTTTTAAAGTGCAATCCTTTACATGTTTACTCAGAAGTAAGCCCCACTGAGTTCAGTGGGACTTATACAGAGAGGTAACTGTGTATGATTACAGCCTCAGGAAAGTGATGTTTGGGATTTGTAATAGAGAGATTTTATTGTTACTAACCTTGAATCTCTGCAGCAGTTTTATTTCGAAACCATACTAGCATATAATGCAAGTTTAAGTGCCACCTGCTTTTACAGTATTCCTTCAATAATGGTCATCTGAACTTTGGCTTGTAGGTTATTTCCCACCCTCATTCCATCCGTTTTGCTTGCACATAATCATCAACCATTATAATTATGGATGCTTAGGGACAGGGACTCTTGAATTCTATTCTGGTTTTGTGGGTCTATATTCCCTGATATGATTTCTGGATCAGAACTCAGCCTATCAGACTACAGCAGCACATTTCCAGAATTTAAAACAAATAAAATGCTAAGATACATTTAAAACTACTGCTTTTCTTGTAAAACAAATGAAACAAAATAAATACAAAATGTTGTATGTTCACATTTTTTTTGTAACCTAGATCTTGATTTTAACTGTAATTATTTTTAAGTTTGTGCAGGGTTGTTTTACTGCAGAACAAACTTCTTTGTTAAATTTCTGGGTTTTTTTAAAAAAAATCAGCAGAGTGATGATGCGGAACAGCTTGTTCAGCACTGTGCAAGCTAGTAGTGGCTTCAGTGCCCAATATGGGCAATGATAGGAGCAGCCTCCCTGGACACTGCTAGCTAGTTATCATCAGCAATAGCCCTCTGGTAAGGGTGCTGGGTTATCTGCCTCCCATCAGTGTTCAGTCAGAAGTGGATTAAATCCTCCTTATCCCAGCCAAACGTGTCAATGACATTCAGGACCTGTGGTTCACTGATCTCCTTCACAACATTTTTATATAGATAGTTTTGAGAATTGAGGATATGCAGAATCGCTTCCACCACCAACATTCTGAAATACAGATTTCAGACTGGAATTCAACTAGAGTGACCCAAAGGGATATTAGAATCCCAAACCAATTGTGGAACACAACTGAGTATAACACAGAATTTCTATTCCCAGGAGTTCCTGGAGGACAGCAGAGTCTTCTTCAGATGACCTCACCTTGGGGGGAGGGGCCATCCCACTGTCCAGATTGGCTGGCAAAGCAGAAATTACCCCTCAACCCCCATGGCAGCTCCATCAATGTGATAATGTCCCATGACTTGGCAAACAGAAAACCACTCACATGGCCAAAGAAGACCACATGGGCAAACAGTAAGAGGAAAGAAGAAATGAAAGAACAAGCCAGGAAATCCCCAGGAGGCCCTGGCTACCACCCCACATGTACTAGCAGAAGCCATTCATATAGATATGACCTACCGCAGGAATGAAGAAGTGGGCAAGTATTCTCCAGTAACCCCTGGGAACAGAAATGCACAGTAAGAATTTCCATTTTTCCCATAGGTTCCTGGAGGTCAGTCCTTGTACTCAGGATATACCAGAGCCTGGACTGTCAAGGCGGGATTCTGGCACCGAAGGTCATGTCTGAACGGACCTTTGGAGGACCTTCCAACCAAACACAGCATCAACAGAAATCCAAGAGTCAATCTTGTAATGTCTAGACAAGGTGTGCAAGAAGGCACAAGTGGCTGCCCTACATATGCCAAAATGGGAAAACATCCCTTAAATGCCTCTGAGGCTGCTACCCCCCCCCACTTAGTGAATGAGCCGTAATCCCATCTGGGGGAATCTTCCTCACATCCTGATAGGTGTGAACTATCTCCTCCTTCAGCCAATGTGAAATCAAGGAGGATGAAGCCTTCTGCCCAAGCACTGCCTCCCCCAAAATGAACAATGTCTTCAACTTCCAAACCAAAGTGCCCTATACACATCCAGGGTATGCCAAGCCTCTTCCTTAGGAGAGGACAGATTTGGACAGAATGACGGGAGAACCACCTCCTGAGCTCTAGGAAACAGAGAATTGACTTTGGGAATGAAAGAAGGGTCCGGCGTGAAGACCACCTTGTCCCAATGGGAAATGCATAACTGGACATCTGAAGATAATGCCTCAAGTTCTGATACCTGTCAGGGAGATGTTATGGCCACCAAAAACACCATCTTAAGAGTGAGGAATTTTAACTCATGGGTAACCAAAGGCTCAAATCATAGCCCCATGACCCCTGTTAGAACCCAGTTAAAATTCCATGTAGGGAATCAGTGCATCACTGGCAGTTACTCAACACCACACCCCTAATGAAAGCTGAAACAGCGAGTGAGTAGACACCAAAAAATCCCCCTGGCAGCCCAAGACACTACCTACCACTGCCATCTGTCTCTTCAGATTGCTAGTATTCAGACACCTATCTAGACCAGCCTGAAGAAATCCCAAAATGTCTGTCATGTTCCTGGAGGAAGGATCCCTCCTCTGGGACTGACATCACTGGAGAAGAGCCTTCCATGTGGAGCCATATGCTCTATTAGTAGAGGGCTTGCATGATACCAAAAGAGTGTCAAGTATAGCCCCCAAAACTCCCAACACTGTCAACCAGTACTGCTCAGCCGCCAAGCTGTCAGATGGAAGAGTTCTGGCCTGAGATGATTAACTGGCGCCTGAGCAAGTAGGTCTTCCTGTAGAGGCAGTGGCCAGGGTTTCCCTTTGGTCAGGTGAAGACGGTCCAGGAACCATGGGCTGATCAAGATCACTTTTGCTTCTCACACTGAGTCCTCATTAGCACCCTGATGAAGATGTTGTTGAGATATGGGTGCACCCTCACTCCCAGGGTCCCCAAATGTGCCACCAGGGTAACCAATACAGATCTTAGGTTTAGATTGCTCCTTAGTTTAAAGGAGCCCAAAGTATGTTGTACTTTTGAACCACCACAACTTTCAGCAAGCTTGTTTTTCTATTTTGTCTAAATTTGGTGGCTTTTGAGTACCATTTTTGTGTTTGAGTCTTCTTTTTTTCCCCTTTGCCTTGGGTCACTAGCTTTTTGGGTCACACTCATTTATGCTAGTGGTGGACAATACTAGTGTACTTAGACATTCATCAGGAGGCTTTAAATCCCCACTGGAGGAGGTTAGAAAGCACAGCAGGATCCTCTTCCTCAAGGACTCAGCCCTCTTCCAACTACTCCTCAGGTAGCAAGTTCCAGAGGGAGCTAAGAAGGGTCAGTCAGCATGATATCAGAGCCTTGGCTCCCCGGGGGGGCACAGAGGGCAGACTGCTACAATTTACAGATGAATGGGTTGAGATCATGATGGAAGATGGGTCCTCAAAACTCCTTTCTATAGTTACTCCTTGGAGATTTTCAGACAGTCAAGAAATAAATTACCACCACTCTACAAACCAAGAATCCGAACAAACATTGGGCCTTCTGTACAGCCATCAGCCACCTGTTGGCCATCAGAGCGGTGGAGCCAGTCCCAACACAGGACTAGGGTTGGGTGTGTGTTCCATTTTCTTTCTAGTTCCAAAGAAGAATTGGGACATCCAGGCCATACTCACCTCAAATGGCTAAACAGTTGGCTGGCCTACATGTGGTTCAGGATGGAAACACTCAAGTCTACTTTGGAAGCCATCAATAAGGCTACTGGATGGCATCCATACACCTGTCAGTTGCCTACCCTTCATATTCCAATCAACAAGAGACACAGGAAGTATCTTCATTTCTGCTATGGATGAAGACACTATCAGTACAGGGTTCTTTCTTTTGGTCTAACCTCCACTTCCAGGGTCTTCATCAAAGTATTGGTTACCCTGGTGGCAAGTTAGGATCTGGTAGATCTTCAGCTCAGCTTCAATCCCTCATCCCAGCTCAGCTGGGACTCAGCCAACATGAGTCCTAAAAAAGCAGGCATTCCGGGGATGGAACTGGGCAGGGGAGATCTTATTCTGGACCAGCTGGCTGAACTGTGGCTCAGCCTGGTGAACCCCAGCATAAGTCCCTCATCACAGCTCAACTGAGCCGGTGTAAGTCACAAAAAGAGGCATTCCGGGAGTGAGATTGAGTGGATTGTCTTACACTGGATCAGCCAGCTGAACCCTGGCTCAGCTGCGCAACACTGGCATAAATCCCTCATCCCGGCTCAGCTGTGCTGGTGTAAGTCCCCAAAGGGGGCTGGGATCAGGAGTGGGAGTTAATCCTGGATCCTAACTCCATTCAGCTCAGTCATGTGGCCTGGCAACCTGGAAGAACTTACAATGGCAAAAAGGTGGTATGTCAAACTTTATTTTAAAGGCTTGTTTTGTTTCTGCCTGGGCCGGCTCAGCCGGCAGTAGCCTCCTTCTTGAACAGCGTTTGGATCTGACTTACTTTATGGCAGCTTAATTTAAAACAGTATAAATTATGCTAGATTCCCATACTTTGGACTGCTCCCTAAAGTTGCAATCCTGAACAAACTGACTAAGGAGTAAGGCCCACTGAAATCAGTGGAACTCACTTCTGAATAAACACCCATAGGACTGTGGTCCAAGGGTTGTGTCCAGCTGAACTCCCAAAATCAGCTGCAAAGGATGGGGAACCCTTTGGAACAGCATGGGAGTTGGTGTGCAGTCTGCATGGGGGAGGGTGAAGATATGAATATCCCCTTTCTTCCCCGATTGGCTGATGGGAACATCCACTGCATCAAGGAGTCTTCCATCAGAAAAGAGACAGAACTGGATCCAATCTCATGTCCCTGTATTTCAAACTCTTACAGTAATTTACATGTGGATGTTCATCACCTGATCACATATTATTCAAAGACTCCCAGCTGAACATCTGAATTGCCTCCAAGTGAATGCATTGTTTGAAACTATATGAAAGATTGCTCTGTGTTACTTGATCACAGTCACTGAGTGATGAACAATCATATATGTAAGCTCACCCTCAATTACTGAAAAATACATGCCTTGAAAAGAAAAATCACCTGAAACCACCCATAATATATAAAAATATATACTTCACTATTGAAACAGGTTATAAATGTTTTCAGTGAAACAGAGAATCATAATGGCTACAAAATGTACAAAGTAGTGCCACAGATGGTAACACTCAAATTACATTTACAACATGAAGCCTGAAAAAAATATTTCTATTTTCGTACTTTTTAATTGACAAGAAATATTTGGTTTACCTGGGCCTTGAAGCATGAAAATGAGCAAGTGTGAATCAAGTTTAATTTTAAAAGCAGTGTGAAATGAGCTATTCATAAGGGCTTCACAATTTACAGGGGAAAACTATTTTCATTTACAGAAACAGAATTTTCTGATTTCTAGTACATGTACATTGTCTCATCAAGTGAGGCTGTTCTGAGTGCTTAATAGTCTAGCAAACTTTGCTAGTTTGGACGGCTGGACGGCTGCGATATCATTTGCAGCCTAATTCGCATTTAGCTCAACTTGATGTTTCAGGTTCAAGATGAAGTTATCCCATATATTTGGATTAATTTCTTTGTCACTGATGAGAAGTATTTGGTGATAGAAAAGCAACCATGTAGTGAGATGGATTTGTACAATTTCTGACTAGTATAAGCATGATAGTAGAGACTTGATAATTTACTGAACATTTACAGAGGATCGGTCAACCTTACTTGTGCAGTTTTTGAATGTGCTTAAAGAATTTAAGGATATAGGTTTATTGGGGGTAATTTTATTTATTGACAATTATAATAAATAAATAAATATAAGAAAATCCAAATAGCTATTAGGACAAAGCAGCTTCAGGAGGGGGTGTTCTGGAGTAGAGTGGCAGAAAAAGGAACAGGTGCTTAATCCTTCCCCTACCACCTACTAATCTACAGCTCCTCTTCCCCAACCCCTGCTACTGTCCTACGATTCATAAGTGGTTTGGAAGGATCCACCAGTCCCCCGCCCCCATCTATAGGGTATGGGAAAAATCAGTACTATCTTATCTTATTATACAGATTACTGAGACAGTGTATATGAAATGTTTTGAATATACAATATAAATGCTTGTTTGTGCAGAAAAGTTTTAAAGATAAGAATACATTATTAAATGCTTGTATGTTTGTTATTTGCCTGTTTAAGCAATGTACTAATCCTTCAACACCAGGCTCTCAGGATCACAAACAATTTGAAATAGTAACAAAACTTTAAATAAAACATTAAAAATACACCACTAACAGCCATAAAATCCAACAGAGCTATAAAGTGAATGTTAAAACCAAATTATAAAACATCATGGATGGCCTGGGTGCATTAAAAAAAGTATTTGCTTGGCATTCAGAATAGATCAACATTGGTGCCACACAGGTTTTTCCATGAAAGGTATTCCAAACACAAGTTGCCATAATAAAAAAAACCCTCTCTCCAGTCACAACCTGTCTAACTTCAGTTGCATGAAAGCCCCAGAGGAGCATTTCTCACAACAAACAACGGGCTTTGGGAGGCTTAGGCAGAAAAAGGGGCCCTTCAAGTAGACAAGCCCAAAGTCATTTCGGGCTGTATAGCTAACGATCAGAATTTTGAATTGTTCCTGGAAATGGACCAGCAGCTAGTTTAAGTACTGCCTGGATACATTCCATGTAGCTGCTCCCAGTTAGTAATCTAGCAGCTGAATATTGTATTCCCTAAAGTTTTTAGTATTCAAAAGCAGCCCCACGTACAATGCACTACAGGAATCCAGTTGAGACGTGACCAGGACATAGAAGTTATCCTCAATAGCGGATGGCGTGGTGGGATGGCAATGCTTCCCTGACCTCTGGTTGGTAATGCTGCTGCTGTTTATCAGGAGGTGGAAGGGGACACTATGGTCAGCACAGTACAAACACATCAGCAGAGCCTTTGCACCACATTGACCTCATGGCCACCTCACTCCTCTACCTCCCGGTAAACAGCAACACAATTGACCAGAGGTTAGGGGATCACAAGTGCCCCATTGTGCCATCCACTACAGGTTATACATAGCAGGGATGGGGAAACTGTGACCCTCCAAGATGTTGCTATACTGCCTATCAGTTCCAGAGATCATGGCCAATGGTCAAGGACAATGGGAGTTATAGTCCAGCAAGAAGTTGAAGGCCACAAGAACCCCACCTCTGTCCTACAGTGTCCATATGACAGAAGTCCTATCTAAAATGATCTCCTGTGATTATTTAAGATCTAACTGAGCAGGTAGAAGACCATTTTATAATAGTATCTGATGTAACTTAAAATACTCCTTCAGGTAATATGGCTTATACTCATGGGTGCTCTTTTATCAATGTAACTTATACTGGTCAGTATCTTTCAATAGATCTGGTTTTCATGACAAAGCTGACTAGAAAATGTGTATTTTTTTTAAAAAAGGAGGAAGTCTGGGGGAGGGGAGAATATGCCTATGAAAATATGGCATAGAGCCCCCCTCCCCCCCACACACACTTTAATCTATTATCTGGAAATTAATACACACTGATAAGTTTTCTCTCACTTATTATGTTTTTATTTATTTATTATATTTATATCCCGCTTTTCCTCCCAGCAGGAGCCTACTTCTCTATTGCCACTCATATTTTCCTTTCATAGTTAAAAATAACTGTTTAAAAGTTTTCAGTTGTTGTTTTTCTTTGAAAGAGGAAGGTATCCTATGAATACATTTAAGTACATAGTTCCAAACACTTGAACAATGCAAGGCGATCCAAGAATGTACCCTATACCTACAAAGATAAAATTTGCATTTACAAAACTGTAAATATTCTTTGGGAAACTCCGGTTTCCAATCTATGGCTTTAGAAAATGTTAGCGTAGTGGAATAAAATAACCATTTCTCCCAAATGTTAAATGGATTTTGCAAGGCAATCCTACACACTGTGTCCAATAACCCAACAATGGAGTGTTTGAAGTATGCATAGGATTGTAGTCTCAAGCCTTCATTATGACAGTATAGCACTAGTAAGAGAAAACAGCAGAAATAACAAAAATCTACCTAATGCATTGTAGGTTTCTTATTTAAAGACAATCAGAGATCTTAAAAATAAAAAGACAAAACAGCATCTATCTCTTAACGCTTGCTTTTCCTGTCATTGTGCATCTTGTATATTTCTAAGTTCTCAGAGCCAGAATCTCTCCTTTGAGAACCAAAAGACATTTTACACACAGTTTTCTATCTATTGAAAGAGGTATATTGTGCCCTTCAGTGAACATAAAATTGGTATTATCATGTCTTAGTTTATATATCACTACTTAACCTTCAGATTAAAAGTTATTAGATTTGAATGACTGAAAAGATATCATGTCACCTTCCATTCAACACTAGATGATCAGAAAACTTGAGGGGTAAAGGCAAGTGTAATAAGAGTGCTTTGCTGGTACAATTCCTCATCCACTTCCATGAGCATGCAGTAGGCAAAGGGATGAAAGGTTCTGCTTCACAAGTGCATAAATGGAAATACTGATGGCAGGAACAAATGCCTTTCCCTTATCAAAGTGGCCAAATTATTCACTAACTGCCCCTGAACAAAATCCCAACCATGAAAATCCTGCAGTAAAAACAGACTTTTTACCTCACCTCAAACAGGATATTGTAGAGTTGGAAAGGGTTCAGAAAAGGGCAAAGGGAATGGACCAACTCTCCTATGACGAAAGTTGGCAGCATGTTTAGAGGAAAGATGAGTAAGAGATGACATGACAGAAGTGTATAAAAATGTATCAAATTAGGTATGGCATGTTGAAAATGGGTAGAGAAAAGTTTTTCTCCCTCTCGCACAACACTAGAACTCATGGACATGCAGTGAAGCTGAATTTTGAAGGATACAAGACAGACAAAAGAAAGTACTTCACGCAGCACAAGCATGGCTGGATGTGTTGGAAGCTGGACCTAGTGGTGTTGCTCAGGCGCCAGCGAGGGAGAAGGCAACCACTCAGTGCACCTCTGACCAGCGTCTGACAGTGGAGCCAACACCAACGGTCTCATCAGGTGAGCAGGGCTATGCAGCTCTTCAACAAGGCTGGCCAGGCTGGGGGCTGCCTTGGGGGTATCCACACTGGCCTACAGGCAGGCTGGTACTTCTTCACTCCCTGTAGCAGGTGATGGGAGGTCTGCTCAAGGGGGCATGCAGGGAGCAGGGGGTATGGCACACTCCCAACAACCACTTGTAGCGGCTTGTGAACAGGTGTGGCAGTCCCAGGCAGAGGGCCAGTCCACACCGGTGGGTGGTGCTGCTGTCACTGTTCTGAACCAGCCCTCGGCTTCAGCAAGTTCGACAGATGTAGATGACCCGTTGGGAGCAGTTGCTGAGAGCACCATTCCCTTCGGGGAGATATCAGTGCCTCTGGGTTTTCATCTGCTCCCTACAACAAAAGAAAAGATTTGGCAGGGGGAATACGTAGATCTATTTTCTCTTCTCTATAGGGAGCCTCCCAAAAAGGATAAAGAGAAGGGAGAGGATAGGGAGTATGATCGGCCCAAGCACAGGAAGCTGGAGAGGACTTGGGCCAATTGGTTGCCTGCCTACCTGACATATGTGGGCGTTATTTTGCAGAAGCAGCCTTGGAGGGAGCCGTTGCTTCTTAAATACCTAGACATCATATACAGGGGTTACATTGAGTTTACGGGCTCTGCCCAGTTGCCGTATGATGAGGCCTTTTGTATGAAGGTGGCCTTTGATATGACATTACCATGGGACAAGATTTATGGCTCCAGTTAATGGCAGCAGCTAGGCCGGTGACAGGGGACAGGAGCAACAGTGGGCACCTCTTACTTAGGCCACCAGTAGTACATCCTTCCCGCTTCATTGCGGGGCAAGGGGTTCAACACCGCCTGCTGTGCTGGGAGTTCAGCTCCAGGGGTTTATGTACAAGGAATCCATGCCACTTTAAACATGAGCGTGCCATCTGCAGCGAAGTTCACTCCTGCAACAACTGCATATGAGGCCACCCCTCCAGGGGTGGTGCTAGGGAGTCACAGGGAGGAAGGAGGCAGCTTCCTCCTGCGGCAGCTGCAGGAAAAAGGGCCCTCCCCAATTAAGCTGCATGCTCTTAAAGCGCTGGTAGTGGGGTATCCATCTGTTCAGGATGCTCAGTTTTTGGTACAAGGTTTTTCTTTTGGTTTTTGGATCCCGTATTTGGGGCCCTGGATAGCCTTCATGTCCCGTAATCTCAAGTCGATTGTGGAGCTTGAAGGCGTCGTTAAAGGCAAGACTGAGAAGGAAGTTCAGGCTGGTCAAGTGCTGGGTCCATTTCCATCCCCCCTACCTCTTCCTTGCAGGTCTCACCCCTGGGTATTGTGCCGAAGAAGGCGGCAGGGGAATTTCGCCTTATACACCACCTTTCTTATCCTAAGGGTATGTCCGTTAATGATTTTATTCCAGTGGAGTTGTGCACAGTTTGCTATACCTCCTTTGATTCTGCAGTGCATGTGGTGCGCTCATGCAGCTTAGGGGCCACTGAGGATTTCCAGGTATGGCATATGTTGGATGGTTGGGCTAGGGAGCACCCCCCTCCCCTGATGCTAGACGGCCTTTTTCACCACAACTGCTCTTGGGGTTGTGGGAGCAATGGAAAACCTTATGTTCTTCCCCCTTTGAGGAGTGTTTGTTTCACGTAGCTGCCCTCACATTGTCTTTTGAGGCATTTAGGATAGGAGAAGTAGTGGCCAGATCAAAGGCTCCTTCCGTGCTTTGTTAATTTCGGATGTTAGTTTGGTTGATGGGCGGGCCAACGTTAGACTACGGTGGTCTAAGACCGACCAGTGGCATAAAGGCCAGACAGTGGTCTTGTCACCTGCATTGCAGGAGGACATTTGCCCCGTTAGGGCATTGGAGCGTTTTATGCTGATGCGGGGATCTGGCCCTGGTTATCTGTTTATACACAAAGGAGGTTCCCCTCTCACAAGGTTTCATTTTTGGGCCCTCACAAAATGTGCCCTTCAGGACCTAAGGGTGGACACTGCTGCATTTGGTACCCATTCCTTTCGGATTGGGGCGGCTTCAACTGCGGCCTGCATCGGCCTTCCACAAGACCAGCTCCAGGGTCATTGGTAGATGGCGTTCTAAGGCTTACAAGTTGTACATTCGATCATGGAGTAAGCCACAGGACCCAAATGTTTGACTTGTTTTAATTTGTCTTTTTATGTTGGCAGGTTGCTGGATGGGAGTGGAGTGTGTGCACATCTTACTCTGCGGCCATAGCATGATGTTTGCAGCCCAGGATTGAAGTCCCAGCCGCCAGATGAGGGCGGCAAGTGTGCTTGAGCTGGCACTCACGTGTCGTGTGTGGGCACGAGGGAGGCAGGCCGACGGAGCTAATTTAAGCTTGCGCTGCCCTTAAGCCTCCCTCTTCAGCTAGTGACACCTGTTCCCCCCTCCCCTTGCCTTAGTGTGTTCAACGGGTCACTTCGGGGCCGAGTAGGAATTTTTCTCCTACTCACTCATGTTGGTGAGCAGGTTTTTTGCCTACTCCATATTACGGTGGCGGGATGGAATGGAGTTAGGGGGTGTCATTGTTAATAGGTTGTTTCGACTGATTTGGCTAATTTGGCATCTGAAGTTTAACAGGTGGTTACATTTTGTTGTAATTGGTCACTTTGGCAGGAAGGTGCGGGAAGGGAAGCTGGAAGGGACAGCTAGGTGACACCCTTAGACACCTTTGGGGGTGACTGGAAGATCCAGAGGCCTGCCCTTCAGAGCTGTACGGCTTGGAGGCAGGACATGGGCTCTCTTTGGGGCCAACTTACCTCATCCACCCGGAGTTGTACAGCCCGGGGGGCGGTGATGTGGGAAGGCCCCCCTACTCACCCTAGAGGTGAGGCAGGGGTAGGGACAAGCAGAATGGCTCGCCCTTGCCCAGGAAAGGGTGGTCGCCCAATAGCTGTAATTAGATAAATTAATTATAACCTAGCTCCTGCACCTAGGTTTACTTCTGCAGGTTGTTTTAAGTTTAAAGTTTAATAAAGTGGTCCTTAGTTCAACCCACCCTTGGTGTCTGTGTGTTTATTTCAACCCTCGGCGGCAAAAGTTTTTCTCCCTCTCGCACAAGACTAGAACTCATGGACATGCAATGAAGCTGAATTTTGAAGGATACAAGACAGACAAAAGAAAGTACTTCTTCACGCAGCACAAAGCTAAAGCATGGAATTTTCTCCCACAAGAGGGAGTGATGGCCACCAATAGGATGGCTTTAAAAGAGGATTAGACAAATTCATGGAGTATAAGGCTATCAATCAATATTACCCATGATGGCTCTGCCTCCATGGTCAGAGGCAGTATGCTTCTGAATACCAGATGCTAGAAACCACAGGATGTGAGAGTGCTCTTGTGCACAGGTCCCACTTGTAGGCTTCCCATAGGGATAGAGTTGGCCACTGTGAGAACAAGATGCTGCACTAGATGGCCCATTAGACTGATCCAGCAGGCTCTTCTGATTCAAGACTCTAGAGCCAGCCATGAAGAACTGATGGGAGATCAGCAAGAAAACTCCTTCACACTGTTCACAGCCATTTTAGCTAAGGTGAGCCACAAAGGAAAGGGCAGCGAGTCAAAAGCTGTCCCACAGTCTGTCTATTACTGCATCCCTAGCAAGTTATTATAAATGGATTGGTTCCAGAGATCCACCCATAGAAGGGGAGAGCAGAAGGTGATTTTTTCCCATCCCCTATGCTCACCTGAAGGTCAGGAGACCCTGATGAATTTGGCTTGGTAAAAGATCGGCAGCCAAGACTTTAGGGAAAAGTAATAGGAATAGCCAGACGGTATCTACATAAGATTTGAATTGCTTTTATATATGAAATTATTTTTTATATTGGCTCCTTCTTGGAGGAAGGGGAGGATAGAAATTTATTTAATAATAATATTTTTTATTGTGAAATCACATTGAGATGCTTCATAGGAAGTAATGCATGTATGAAATAATAATAATGATGATGATGAGTAAGTGCAGAGTAAGCAGTAGAAGATGACACTGCAGCCTATCACATCTCTCCCCTTCATCCTTTGCTGTGGTCTCCGATTTGGAAAGGATAGGCAAAATTTATGATAAAGAACATTCTTTCATGACATAGGTGGCTTTCTGCTGCTTCTTCCCTAATTTGTGTGGCATGTGCCAGAAGCAAACACAGCAGTAAGTAGAAAATGTCCAGATTTAATGTGCTTTATTTGCATATTTAGTAAGCAATTTGTACGATATGCAAATTACGCTGCCTACTCTTGGAGGACTTAGATATGGCCTCACTTATCACATACAGAAGTCTCTCTCCTCCCACACAATTTGATAGTGGCTGCTTCTGACAATATCTCAGACCATGTATCTTCTGCAATAACCTATTTATTCAAATATATACTGCAACTTCAAGGCTTTTGTGTAACCTCTGCAACATTCATGCATACAGATAGAATCCAAGTAGCACTTTTTTAGATAAATAATCCCCAAGATGTCCCTGAAATCTATTAATCAGACACTGTTCAATATCTAACAGTACAATCCTATACATGCCTTTTCAGAAGTAAGCTCTACTAAATCAATGGGATTTAAGGTAATGGGATATAGACTTGCAGACTTAAGAACTTATGGACAAAGCAAAGTATACCAGATTATTCATGATTACTTCTATTACTTTAGGGGTACATCAATGAAAGATCATTCAGAGAAAAATAAAGCATGTATAATTTTTTTAAAATTATTCTTAACTAAAACCTGTGTACACACATTAAGGCAGTTATTTAACTTAAGTCTTCAAAAGGGTATGAGTGACTCTTCATTACTACACCAAGCTGCAGTTCAAAGTGATGAAAGAAAACTTTTGCTCTCTGAAGAGGTTTTGCTCTGTATAAACTTCTGTCTTATTCCTCTATGTACTGCCTGCATTTTATTTATTTATTTATTTATTAGATTTATATCCCGCCCTTCCTCCAGTAGCAGCCCATGGCAGCAAACAAAAGCACTGATAACACTTTAAAACATCATAAAAACAGACTTTAAATATATTAAAACAAAACGTATTTTAAAACATTTTTAAAAGACACAGATGTAATTTGTAAATGTTCTGCATATATAAATGTTCTATATTGCAATAAAAACACTCACCACCTAACCCTTTTTATCAAGCAATCTGAACACTACCTAAAAACACACTCCAGGGAAACTATAAGGATTACATTATACAAATACTATGTGCCAGCTGAACACTGATTTGTCAACAAATGCAAGGATTTCAAAATAGCTGTGTGTGTTTGTGTATATGCACACAGACAGACGTGCACATGCTTCCACATACGAAATTTTTCCTTGTTGTTCTTGCAAATAAATTCTGCAATCAGTGTAGCTAAGCTGTCCACGAACTCCTGGCTCTTAAATGTTAAAAAAAATGGACTGTACACTCATAAAAGAAAGTTTGTCACTATTTAAAGCAATGGTATCAAAATGGAACATTCTATAACTGAGAAGTTTGTGTTTCTGCTCTTGTGCAACACAGCTTTTAGGACTTATGATTTTTTCTTCTTCAATTTCCCCATGTCTCCTTTTGAAGCCATAACGATAGTTTATGATCCAAATATCTGACTAGCAGTAAAACATCAATTTTAAATAACAGATATTTTCCTAAAACCTTACAAGAACTGACAAAGGACAATGATCCAAAGATTAAGGCCAGTGCTAGATATTCTTAAAGAAACTGGAGGCTGCATGCATCCATATGTGAACAAAAATCCCAACCAGAGTTTTGCATTTTAGTATCATGGTCATATTTTCTGTGGTCCAACAAGACCTCAAACAGCTAGCCATACTGATCTTTTCATACGTACTTCCTAGGATGTGATGTTTTCTTCCAGCAATTTTATGCTCCCAGAATACTCCCAGGCATCTCATTTCCTTGTTAAAGCTTCTGTACTGTTCTCCAGTGTCTCAGCTTTACATCTTTCTAGAAGCTATGAGCTCACATAAGGCTACTCCAGCCTTCAACATGGGTACCCAATTATCTACTGAAGCCTTCACTGGGATGTGTGATGTCCGACATTATTCGATATTGCCGCTACTGAGATATTGTAGGCTGATTATTCTCAACAAAGTATTGCACTTGAGCAGGCTCCTTAAAGAAAAAGCTGGTGTACCTGACTTGTCCAACATTTTGCTTGAAAACAGAATGCCTCAAAGTTTATAATGAAGGCTCTTTCTGAGATTACATGCTTAAAATGTGGAATACTCACCAATAACTTAATACATGCTCACATGTAATATAAGAAGCATCTGTTTTCAAGCAACGAAAGATACTCCAGAATACTGGCTCCACACTGCACCTGCAGTGCCAGAGCAAGGGGCATGTTTGCAACTTGGGGCTGAAGTCTCAGCCGCCATCTTGCTGTTCTGATTATTCTATTTTTATGACACTTTTTTTTAAAAAAAACTGAAGTTAGGTACCCTGAGTGCTTTGTGATCATAGTGGAAAAACAGGATTTTTTTAATTAAAAAAACCATAGTAAATAAATACTAGGTTCACCACAATAGTTCACCTATTTGGTAAAGACTGCGACCAATTTTTATAGCAGGGGTAGCCAACATAGTACCCTTCAGAGGTTGGTGGACTGCAACTCCTACCATCCCAGGCCATGCTGGCTGAGGCCAATGAGACCCACAGCATATAAACACTAGGTTGGCTAACTCTGATGCAGAAGAAACACAACTGATCTCCAAATTTCAAGTGGACAAATAAGGAAGGATTACGATGGTACAGCTGTCAAGTAGGTTTCTAGGACACAGACAAAGAAGATTCAGGATACTGGCACAATCAGCAGTCTACTACTATCAGAGTGCAAACTTACAGAGACTTCTGGAACTATCAAATGCAAAGTCTGCCTGAATTTTCCATACAGTTTGCTAAAGAGTCACTACAGCCAACAGATTCCCATGATCAAAGAAATCAATAAGCAACAAATGAGCCTGGTTAATATACCAGAGGAATCAGGGGAAAGGGCTGTACCTCAGTGGCAGAGCACATGCTTTGCACATAGAAGGACTCAGGTTCAAAATCCAGCATCTCTAGGCACAGCTGGGAAAGTTCCCTGTTTGAATTCTTGGAGAGTATCTGCCAGTCAGCGAAGATTATACTGAGCTAGTTAGACAAACTGTCTGACTCCGTATAAGACCACTTCCTATCTTCCTAGGGACAGAACACTCCAGCAGAAGAAACACAATACTGACAATGTATGTTACTGTTTCAAATATATGATCATTTGTAACGCCTCAAGTATTCCCTATGATTGAACTGACATGGACAGAGCTAGTCAATCAGGAGCTGGTTAAGGAGCAGGAATAAATGGGTAGTTCTCCCAATGGAGGAATGCAGAAAGTCGAGTCCCCCAAGGATCAGTATTGAAACTTGCACTTTTCACTTGTCCATAAACAATCTAGAGCTAGGGGTGAGCAGTGAGGTGGCAAAGTTCACTGATGATGCCAAATTGTTCAGGGTATTTGAAACAAAAAACCATTGCAAAGAGCTCAAAAAGGACCTCTCCAAACTGGGTGAATGAGCAGTAAACTGGCAAATGCAATTCAATGTAAACATGGAGTCTGAACTGGAGATGACTGACCAGGAATGAGATTTTGGGGCCATAGTGGATAGCTCAATGAAGATATTGACCCAGTGTGCTGCTGCTGTTGTTGTTATGTGCCTTCGATTACGACTTTTGGCGACCCTATGAATCAGTGGCCTCCAATAGCATTTGTCATGAACCACCCTGTTCAGATCTTGTAAGTTCAGGTCTATGGCTTCCTTTATGGCTCAAGTTCCATGTTCCTATTCTGTGCGTCATACAACTCTGGACTCTCCTTTCACATCTGTGCGCATCCACCTCTGGGCTTCCTTTTGGCTTTGACCCAGTACCGCCAGGGCCAAGAAGATGCCAGCACGGTTAACGAGCAAAGTCAAGGAAGCTCTTAGAGGCAAAAAGTCTTCCTTCAGAAAATGGAAGTCTTGTCCGAATGAAGAAAATAAAAAAGAACACAAACTCTGGCAAAAGAAATGCAAGAAGACAATAAGGGATGCTAAAAAAGAATTTGAGGAGCACATTGCTAAGAACATAAACACCAAGAACAAAAAATTCTATAAATACATTCAAAGCAGGAGGCCATCTAGGGAGGCCATCTAGGGAGACCATTGGACCCTTGGATGATAAGGGAGTCAAAGGTGTACTAAAGAACGATAAGGAGATTGCAGAGAAGCTAAATGAATCCTTTGCATCTGTCTTCACAGTGGAAGATATAGGGCAGATCCCTGAACCTGAACTAACATTTGCAGGAAGGGATTCTGAGGAACTGAGACAAATAGTGGTAACGAGAGAGGAAGGTCTAGGCTTAATGGACAATATAAAAACTGACAAATCACCGGGCCCGGATGGCATCCACCCGAGAGTTCTCAAAGAACTCAAAGGTGAAATTGCTGATCTGCTAACTAAAATATGTAACTTGTCCCTCGGGTCCTCCTCCGTGCCTGAGGACTGGAAAGTGGCAAATGTAATGCCAATCTTCAAAAAGGGATCCAGAGGGGATCCCGGAAATTACAGGCCAGTTAGCTTAACTTCTGTCCCTGGAAAACTGGTAGAAAGTATGATTAAAGCTAGATTAACTAAGCACATAGAAGAACAAGCCTTGCTGAAGCAGAGCCAGCATGGCTTCTGCAAGGGAAAGTCCTGTCTCAGTAACCTATTAGAATTCTTTGAGAGTGTCAACAAGCATATAGATAGAGGTGATCCAGTGGACATAGTGTACTTAGACTTTCAAAAAGCGTTTGACAAGGTACCTCACCAAAGGCTTCTGAGGAAGCTTAGCAGTCATGGAATAAGAGGAGAGGTCCTCTTGTGGATAAGGAATTGGTTAAGAAGCAGAAAGCAGAGAGTAGGAATAAACGGACAGTTCTCCCAATGGAGGGCTGTAGAAAGTGGAGTCCCTCAAGGATCGGTATTGGGACCTGTACTTTTCAACTTGTTCATTAATGACCTAGAATTAGGAGTGAGCAGTGAAGTGGCCAAGTTTGCTGACGACACTAAATTGTTCAGGGTTGTTAAAACAAAAAGGGATTGCGAAGAGCTCCAAAAAGACCTCTCCAAACTGAGTGAATGGGCGGAAAAATGGCAAATGCAATTCAATATAAACAAGTGTAAAATTATGCATATTGGAGCAAAAAATCTGAATTTCACATATACGCTCATGGGGTCTGAATTGGCAGTGACTGACCAGGAGAGAGACCTCGGGGTTGTAGTGGACAGCACGATGAAAATGTCGACCCAGTGTGCGGCAGCTGTGAAAAAGGCAAATTCCATGCTAGGGATAATTAGGAAAGGTATGGAAAATAAAACAGCTGATATCATAATGCCGTTCTATAAATCTATGGTGCGGCCGCATTTGGAATACTGTGTACAGTTCTGGTCGCCTCATCTCAAAAAGGATATTATAGAATTGGAAAAGGTTCAGAAGAGGGCAACCAGAATGATCAAGGGGATGGAGCGACTCCCTTACGAGGAAAGGTTGCAGCATTGGGGGCTTTTTAGTTTAGAGAAAAGGCAGGTCAGAGGAGACATGATAGAAGTGTATAAAATTATGCATGGCATTGAGAAAGTGGATAGAGAAAAGTTCTTCTCCCTCTCTCATAATACTAGAACTTGTGGACATTCAAAGAAGCTGAATGTTGGAAGATTCAGGACAGACAAAAGGAAGTACTTCTTTACTCAGCGCATAGTTAAACTATGGAATTTGCTCCCACAAGATGCAGTAATGGCCACCAGCTTGGATGGCTTTAAAAGAAGATGAGAGAAATTCATGGAGGACAGGGCTATCAATGGCTACTAGCCATGATGGCTGTGCTGTGCCACCCTAGTCAGAGGCAGCATGCTTCTGAAAACCAGTTGCCGGAAGCCTCAGGAGGGGAGAGTGTTCTTGCACTCGGGTCCTGCTTGTGGGCTTCCCCCAGGCACCTGGTTGGCCACTGTGAGAACAGGATGCTGGACTAGATGGGCCACTGGCCTGATCCAGCAGGCTCTTCTTATGTTTTTATGTTCTTATTAGTCACAGCGCTACTCGAACTTGTCCTTTGCTGTTCCCCAGTAGCTCATTGAGTGCTTTGTGACCTGAGGGTCTCATCTTCCAGCACTATCTCGTGTTGCATTTTGGATACTCTGTTCATTGGGTTTTCATGGTAAGAGGTATTCAGAGGTGGTTTACTATTGCCTTCCTCTGAGTTTGGATGCATCTTAGTCTGGCGTCTCAGCTTTGACCATTCCACCTTGGATGCCCCTGCTAGGAGCCTAGCCTCGTGGTCTAGACTCCTGACGGCATTGCTCTCAGCTTCTTCCACACTCTCAAACCCCCTCACCATATTAAGGTGTGCATCATAGAGGGGGACCCAGTGTGCAGTAGCTGTCAAAAAGGAATTCCATGCTAGGGATCACTAGAAAAGAAATTTAAAACAAAACCAGTATCATAATGCCATTATAAAAATCTGTGGTGCGACTGCATTTGGAATACTGTGTAGAGTTCTGGTCACCTTACCTCAAAAAGGATGTTATAGAGATGGAAAAGGCTTAGAAAAGGGCCACCATAAAAATCAAGGGGATGGATCAACTTCCCTAAGAAGAAAAGTTGCAGTGTTTGGGGTGTTTTAGGTTAGAGAAAAAGCAAGTATAAGGTGACATGATAGAATTGTACAAAATTATGAATAGCATAGAGAAATGTTTCTTATAACATTAGAACTCATGGACATCCAATGAAGCTGAATGCTAGAAGATTCACGACAGACAAAACAAAGAATTTCTTAATGCTGTGCATAGTTGTTATACACACTTGGCTAAAAACTCTCCCTTTCTTAACCCATGGTTCTCAGCATGATAGACACAAATAAAGTAGGGATGAACTGAGATAAGCTCCTTTTTATAGAGAAGCACACATCTCTCATCCTTTTTGTTTATAGCAAATATGCATGTTTGTGCATGTAAAAGGAACATTGGAATGCAGAGCTTTCCCATGAATAACATGTACATAAATACTTAAAAGTTTGTCTTCGTTCATGTTAAGTAACATCTTATGACACAAGACTGACAACAACTAAACATTTCCTTTTTTATTTGCTTTGTAGGTATACTCCCCAAATTTGAGTGAAGGTATGAACAGAAAATCCTTTTTTTAATAAAAAGTTCATTTTGTGTTTTAGAACACTATATACTTTGCAATTGTACCTATTTAAATGGAATAACATTTATCCTCCATATTGTTGATATTTCCAGAATTTGCACTGAATTCAGGGAAGTTGTAGCTGTTGCTGTGACAACATAGTTTGTTAATTCTGGCATACCAATGGAGTTGCTACAAGTTTCTGAGACTGAATCTGTCCAAATTTTGACAAAAAATTGTCAACGAATATGGAAAACTAAACAATGGCCCACCGACTGCAAGTGTTCAATATACATCCCAATTCCAAAGAAAGGGGATCCCAGGGAGTGCAGTAATTATCCAGCTATTGCCTTATTATCCCATGAAAGTAAAGTAATGCTCAAGATTCTACAAAAAAGGCTCTTACCATATATGGAGTGAGAAATGCCAGACATCCGAGCTCGATGTAGAAAAGGAAGAGATATCAGAGATCATATCATAAACATACATTGGATAATGGAACAGACCAAGGAATTTCAGAAGAAAATCACCCTGTGCTTTATAGATTACAGCAAAGCCTTTGATTGTGTAGCATCATGAAAAACTATGGAATGCTTTAAAAGAAATGGGGGTGCCATAGCATCTGTTTCTCCTGATGTGCAACCTATACTCTGGACAAGAGGCTACTGTAAGGACAGAATATGGAGAAACCGATTGGTTCCCAATTGGAAAGAGTGTGAGACAGGGGTGTATTTTATTCGTTTAATCTATATGCAGAACATATCATACAGAAAGCGGGATTGGTCCAAGATGTGAAGTGTGAAAACTGGAGGGAGAAATATATGCAAACGATACCATACTACTAGCAGAAACCAAATATGATTTGAAATGAATGCTGATGAAAGTTAAAGAGGAAAGCACAAAAGCAGGACTACAGCTGAATGTCAAGAAGACTAAAGTAATGACAACAGAAAATTTATGCAACTTTAAAGTTGACAATAAGGACATTGAATTTGTCAAGGATTATGGATATCTTGGCACAGTCATTAACCAAAATGGAGACAATAGTCAAGAAATTAGAAGGTAGGACTGGGGAGGGCAGCTATGACAGAACTAGAAAAGTTCCTCAAATGCAAAGATATATCACTGAACACTAAAGTCAGGATCATTCAGACCATGGTATTTCCAATCTCTATGTATGGATGTGAAAGTTGAACAGTGAAAAAGGTGGATAAGAGAAATATCAACTCATTTGAAATGTGGTGTTGGAGGAGAGCTTTGCGCATACCATGGACTGCGAAAAAGACAAATAATTGGGTGTTAGAACAAATTAAACAAGAACTATCATTAGAAGCTAAAATGATGAAACTGAGGTTATCATACTTTGGACACATAAGACATGATTCACTAGAAAAGACAATAATGCTGGGGAAAACAGAAGGGAGTAGAAAAAGAGGAAGGCCAAACAAGACATGGATTGATTCCATAAATGAAGCCACAGATCTGAACTTACAAGATCTGAACAGGGTGGTTTATAACAGATACTACTGGAGGTCACTGATTTATAGGGTTGCCATAAGTCGTAATCGACTTAAAGGCACATAACAACAGCTTTTGCTGTGACAACATAATTTGTTAATTCTGACATCAAACTTAAGTATAGGTAAGCAACCATAAGTATAATCTGGGATGATATCTGAATTGAAAACCTATGGCTTACAATTAACCAGGAGACCAGATTCAGAACCACAATACGAAGTAGGCCTGCAAAACATAATTTGTGCTAATACAGGTTCGTGCAATGTCTGAATTGACAAACTGTTCTTATGGCTATGCCTTTGAAGGCTGCAGCACCATAGAAAGGGGAGAGTAGAGTAGATTAAAGTAAAAGCAGATAAGAAGTTCAAACCATGGTTTGGGTTCTCAACTATGTATAATGCAAACTAGGGTTTAGCACTATGTCTAAATTAAGCCAGTCTGTTTCACTGGAATCTGGATGCCACAGTTTACTAGCATGCCCTGATTTTTGAAATGCAGAAACTTTTCAGGAAATGTGATATAACAGCACACACACACACACCATCTGTATGTGAAAATGTGCCTTCTAGGTTGAAATAATAGGTATACATTTGAAATAAATGGAAATTCTCACTGTGAATTTCTCTTCCCAGGGGTTCCTGTAGGGCATTCAGATTCTCGGGATGGCGCCTCCCCGTGGCACGACAGGCAGGGTCCTATCCTCTAATTACCTCACCCAGGGGAAGGAGCCATCCCATCCTCCAGACCGACTGGAAGAGCAAGGATGGCCCCTTGACCCTCAGTGGAAAAATTCTGTGTCTCCAAACTCATTAAAAGAAAAAAATGCCATGGAACTAGGCAGAGAAAAATGACAGAATAAAATCCCCACGGAGGTCCTAACTACCTCCCCCAAATGTGGGGCGCTGGCAGAAGCCACTATGAACTAGCATGAGTAGACTAATGGAACCGGAATGAAGAGGTGGGGGAATGCCGTACAGGAACCCCTGGGAAGAGAAATTCACAGTAAGAATTTCCATTTATTCCCCAGTGGTTCCTGGAGGGCATTCAGATTCTCAGGATGTACCAGAACCCAATGACCTCCTGGCCGGGATTCCAGGTGCCAACAAGTCATGCACGAACTACCCTTTGCAACACCCTCCTCCTGAAGGCTGTGTCTGCCGAAGCCCAGGAATCAACGTATGCAGTGAGGCCCATGTGGCTGCTCTACATATGTCCTCAATTGGGAAATTCCCCTTAAAGGCAGAAGTGGAAGCCCCACTCAATGAATGGGCTGTGAGTGCTCCCAGTGGTGATTTCCTTAGAGTCTGGTAGGCCTGAACAATTGCCTCCTTGAGCTACCTGGAGATGGAAGAAGATGAAACCTTCCTTCCCCTGGTAACCCTACCAAAGGAAACGAACAGAGCCTCTATTTTCCTGAACCCAGAAGCCCTATCTAAGTAAAAACAGATGGCTCTCCGCACATCCAGAGAATGCCAGGCTCTTTCCTTGGAAGAAGTGGGATTAGGACAGAATGATAGGAGAACCACTTCCTGCACCCTATGAAAAATGGAGTTAACCTTAGGAATAAAGGATGGATCTGGCCTCAGGACAACCTTGTCCTGATGAAAAATACATAGCTGTGGATCGGACGACAGGGCTTCCAGTTCTGAGACCCTGCATGCTGATGTGATAGCCACTAGAAAAACTGTCTTGAGTGTCAGGAACTTCTCCTAGCACGTAGCCAGTGGCTCAAAAAGGTGCCCCATCAATGTGGAGAGTATCCAGTTCAGGTTCCATGTAGGAAACCTATGAATCACTGGAGGATTCCTCTGCCCCACACCTCTGAGGAAACGGTGACACAAGGGATGTGTGGATAAGTGAGGATCCCCCTTGCAATCCAAGATACTGCTAATGGCAGCCGCTTGCCATTTCAAAATATCGGAGCTGAGCCCTTTGTCCAACCCTGCCTGTAAGAAAACCCAATACTTCCACCGCTTTCCTAGAGGTTGGGTCCCTCACATTGGCTCTACATCACTCCACAAACTTTTTCCATGTGGAGCCATAAGTTTTCTATGTAAAAGCCTTCTTAGATGCCAGAAGAGTATCTAGAACCGACCCCGAAAGCCCCAACTCTTCTATCCAACCCCGCTCAGCCTCCACGCAGTCAAGCGAAAGAGCTCTGGATGTAGATGAAGAACTGATCCCTGCTTCAACAAGTCTGGTCTGATAGGAAGACGCCATGGTTCCTGAACAGACAGGTGGAGAAGCTCCGGAAACCAGGGTCTCCTTAGCCAATACGGTGCTACTAAGATCACCTCAGCTTGCAACTGTTGGGTGCGTCTTACAGTCTGTAACAATAGAGGAAAGGAAGGAAAGGTGCAAAGTAACTCCCTCGGCCAAACTGTTGTCAGAGCATCCCATTCCTGCACCTCAGGATGCTGAAAATGTGAGAACTTTGCGAGTTGGGAATTCTGGTATGTTGCAAAAAGATCCACTTGTGGGACCCCAAAATGTCTGATGATCTGGCGGAATACTTGGGGGTGAAGTTGCCACTCTGTCTCCAGGAGCAATGTCCTGCTCAGCCAGTCTGCTGTCTAGTTTTGTATTACAGCTACATGTCCCACCTACAGTGACCCGAGGTGAGACTCTGCCCATTGGAAGAGAAGGTGAGCTTCCTTCGCCAGGGCCCTCGACTTCGGTCCTCCTTCATGGTTGATGTATGCCTTCATTGCCACATTGTCGGTCTGCACCAGGACATGGGCTCCTATGACGTGTGGAGCAAACTTCAGTAGCGCCGGTCTCACTGCTCAGAGCTCCAGGCAGTTGATGCTCTGATTCAGTTCCCTGACCTTCCACACAACCTGTGCCACGTGTGACTCCAGGTGAGCCTCCCAGCCGTAAAAGCTGGCATCTGTCGTGAGTACCTTCCTTGCCAGCGTCTCCAGGCTCACTCCCCTGAGTAGCCTCTGAGGAGACTGCCTCCACCTCAGTCCTTCATGCAGAGATGAGCTGATTGGAACCTGCGTCCTGCGGGATTGAGCAATTTGGTCCTGGAAGGGTATGAGTGCTTGCAGCAGGGGTCAAGAATGAAAATGGGCCCAGCTCTCTAGGTCCTGGCAGGATACCATCCCCTGGAGTTTTGCCAGTTCCATCAGCTCTATGAGGTCACCTTTAATGTGAGCTCCTGGACCTTGGCCACCCGCTCCTGAGTGAGCCTCATGCGGTATTGAACTGAGTCTATTTGCACCCCAAATGGGTAATGTTCTGCGTGGGCTCCAGCGCGATCTTTTTGAAGTTCACCACAAAGCCATGGCTGGTAAGGCCGGACAGAGTGGTCTGAAAGTCCCTTCTGCACTGGTCCCTCAATGGGACCTGGACAAGAATATTGTCGAGGTGGAGGTGAATTCGCACCCCCAGGGTCCTCAGATGAGCCATCAGTGCCACGAGGACCTTGGTGAAAACCCTGGGGGCGGAAGTCAGCCTGAATGGAAGAGCCCTGAATTGGTAATGCTGGTTGGCATAACAGAAACAAAGGAATTTTCTGTGCTCCTGTCGTATTGGAACATGGAGGTATGCCTCCGACAGGTCTATGGAGGCCATCCAATCGCCTTGGTTGACGGCCTCTGAGATGGAGTTCAAGGTTTCCATTTTGAATTTCTTGTAAGCCATTCTCCGGTTGAGCCATTTGAAGTCTAAAATAGCCCTTGTCTGCCCGTTCTTTTTCAAGGCAAGAAAGAAAATTGAGTAGACTCCCCTGTTCCTTTCTCGAGCTGGTACTGGTTCCACTGCGCTGATGTCCAGTAGATGTTGTATGGCCATGAGGAAGGCCCTGTTTTTGTCTGACTTGGTCAACTTCGGGGTCCTGATGAATTTCTCTCTGGGGCGCCTTGAAAATTCCAAGGAGTACCCTGAAGAAACTGTTGCCAGGACCCAGCGAACGGATGTTGTCGCGGTCCAGACTGTCTTGAAGTTGAGCAGGCATCCCCCTATGGCTTCCTGGGGCGCCAACAACAGGATGGCTGTCCCTTCTTTGCTCCCTTCTGGAACTTAAGATTTATTTATTTATTTATTTTATTTATTTATTAAATTTATATACCGCCCGACTAGCAATAGCTCTCTGGGCGGTGAACATAAAACAGCATAAAAATACAATAAATAACAAAACAATACTAAAATACAAGCAACAATCCAACACAATAAACATTTTTAAAATTAAATCAGTGTAACTTAAAATGCTTCAGAGAATAGGAAGGTTTTGACCTGGCGCCGGAAGGAGAGCAGAGTCGGCGCCAGGCGTACTTCCTCAGGGAGACTGTTCCATAGTTCGGGGGCCACCACTGAGAAGGCCCTAGATCTTGTCATCACCCTCCGGGCCTCCCTGTGAGTTGGAACCCGGAGGAGGGCCTTCGTAGCAGAACGTAGTGCACGGGCCAGTTCATATCGGAAGAGGCGTTCCGCAAGGTATCGTGGTCCCGCACCGTATAAGGCTTTATAGGTTAATACCAACACTTTGAATCTAGCCCGGAAACATATTGGCAACCAGTGCAAGCTGGCCAGAACAGGTGTTATATGCTCGGACCGCTTGGTCCTTGTCAGCAATCTGGCCGCCGCATTTTGCACTAGTTGTAGCTTCCGAACTGTCTTCAAAGGTAGCCCTACGTAAAGCGCATTACAGTAATCCAAACGTGAGGTTACCAGAGCATGTACCACTGATGTAAGGTCCTCTTTACTCAAATAGGGACGTAGCTGGGCTACCAACTGAAGTTGGTAAAACGCATTCCTAACCACCGAGGCTACTTGAGCCTCAAGTGAGAGGGAAGAGTCTAAAAAGACTCCCAGACTACGAACCCGGTCCTTTAGGGGGAGTGTAACCCCGTCCAGGACAGGGTATATATCCACCATCCGATCAGAGAACCCGTCCACCAACAGCATCTCAGTCTTGTCTGGATTGAGCTTCAGTTTGTTAACTCTCATCCAGTCCATTGTCGAGGCCAGGCAACGGTTCAGCAAATCGACAGCCTCACCTGAAAAAGATGAAAAGGAGAAGTAGAGCTGCGTGTCATCAGCATACTGATGACAACGCACTCCAAAACTCCTGATGACCTCTCCCAACGGCTTCATGTAGATATTAAAAAGCAGGGGGGACAAAACTGACCCCTGCGGGACCCCATATTGGAGAGCCCGCGGTGTCGAGCAATGTTCCCCAAGCACTACCTTCTGGAGACGACCCGCCAAGTAGGAGCGGAACCACTGCCAAGCAGTACCTCCAACTCCCAACTCCGCGAGCCTCTCCAGAAGGATACCATGGTCGATGGTATCAAAAGCCACTGAGAGATCAAGGAGAATCAACAGAGTTACACTCCCTCTGTCTTTTTCCCGACATAGGTCATCGTACAGGGCGACCAAGGCTGTCTCAGTGCCAAAACCGGGCCTAAAACCCGATTGAAATGGATCTAGATAATCAGTTTCATCCAATAGCGCCTGGAGCTGGCCAGCAACCACCCGTTCCAAGACCTTGCCCAGGAATGGAACATTCGCCACTGGCCTGTAGCTGTTAAAATTGTCTGGGTCCAAGGAAGGCTTTTTCAGGAGTGGTCTCACCACTGCCTCTTTCAGACAGCCCGGGACCACTCCCTCTCGTAAAGAGGCATTTATCACTTCCTTGGCCCAGCTACCTGTTCCATTCCTACTAGTTTTTATCAGCCAGGAGGGGCAAGGATCCAGTACCGAAGTGGTTGCACATACCTGTCCAAGCACCTTGTCCATGTCCTCGAGTTGAACCAACTGAAGCTCATCCAACAAAACAGGACAAGACTGTGCTCCGGACATCTCACTAGGATCTACTGCTATAACTTGAGAGTCTAGGTCCTGGCGGATACATGAGATCTTATTCTGGAAGTGATCGGCAAACTGATTACAGCGGGCCTCCGATGATTCCACCGTGTCCGGAGGGTTTGAATGGAGAAGCCCCCGGACAACTCGAAAGAGCTCCGCTGGGCGGCAAAGAGATGATTTAATAGTGGCAGCAAAATGATGGTTTTTAGCTGCCTTCACTGCTCCTACATAGAGCTTAGTCGAAGCACTAACCAGCGCATAATTGTATCCGTCGGGAGTTCGTCTCCATTTCCGCTCAAGCCTCCTCCTATCTTGCTTCATCGCTCTCAGCTCCGGAGTATACCATGGAGCTGTATGAGCTCTACACAGGAGAGGGCGTGCAGGAGCGATCGTGTTTACAGCCCGGGTCATCTCCGTATTCCACAGAGCGACCAGGGCTTCAGCAGGAGCGCCAGTCCTATCAGCCGGAAAATCCCCCAGAGCCCTTTGAAAACCTTCAGGATCCATTAGTCTCCGGGGGCGGACCATTTTAATAAGTCCCCCACCCTTGCAGAGGGAAGAGGTTACTGAAAGTCTAAACTTCAGCAAGCAGTGGTCTGTCCATGACAAAGGGAGTGTTGTAAAACTCCCCACATCCAGATCACTTTCCCCATGCTCAGTAGCAAAAACAAGGTCTAGAGTGTGCCCCGATACATGTGTTGGACCACTAACATATTGAGACAGCCCCATGGCTGTCATGGAAGCCATGAAGTCCTGAGCCGCGCCAGACAAAGTGGTCTCGGCATGAATGTTGAAATCCCCCAGTACTATTAGTCTGGGGGACCTCAACAATATATCCGAGACCACTTCCGCCAGCTCAGTTAGGGAAGCCATTGGGCAGCAAGGTGGGCGGTACACCAAAAGGATTCCCAGCCTGTCCCTCTGGCCCAACACAAGGTGCAAACACTCCAGGCCAGTAACTGAATGAACATGGTGCTTGGTGAGTGAGATGGAACTCTTATAGATGACAGCAACCCCACCTCCCCGACCCTCAGATCTACCATGATGCTGAACCAAGTACCCCGGTGGGCAGAGCTGAGAGAGACCAACTCCTCCCTGCTCACCCACCCAGGTCTCGGTTATACATGCCAGATCGGCTGCCTCATCCACAATCAAATCGTGGACGAGGGAGGTTTTATTATATACCGATCTGGCATTTAATAACAGCAACTGGAGATCTGAGAGTTGGCTGATAGGACTACCAACGACCTTGCGGGTGTGGGAAGGACCGGAACAAGGCACAGCCACAACATGTCTGGACCGCGTTCCCCTTACCTGGCACGTCCTTCTCAGATTGGGAGGGGTGAGGAGGTGGATGGGATCTTGACTGGTTGGAACTTGTGTATCTATCTTGTCTCCCCCACCGGGCCTTGTATCCTGATGATGTGCTTTGGCGATGGAAAGGCTTTGAGCTCCGAAAAGACTGAATCTGTTTAGACTTACGTTCATCCTTCTTTGCCCCGGCAGCACCTTCTGCTTGTCCTGAGTTTCAACAAGGACCTTTTCCAGTGGTTCCCCAAAAAGCTTGGCTCCCCCAAAGGAAGAGTTGGCCAGATGCCCCTGGAATCCTGGGTCCACATCCCAATGATGGAGCCACAGGTTACATCTCGCCACTGTGCTGGAGGCCACTGCCCTGGCATTAAACATCACAGTGTCCCGTGTGGCATCCGCCTGGAAGGCTGCTGCCAGAGAAATCTTCTTCAGACCATCTTTGATGCTCTTGGGAACGTCCTCTCTGCTGGCCAGCTCATCCGCCCACGTCATGTTTGCTCTGGTGAATACTGACACAGCCACTGAGGCTCTGAAAGCGGCTCCTTGCGCCTCAAAGTCTCTGCGCAGTGCCACCTCAACCCTCTTATCACAAGCATCCTTAGGCCCCCCTTCCCCCTCTGTTGGAAGAACTGAAGAGGACGAGAGAGCAACCACTGGCTGGTCCACTGCTGGCATTCTGAGCTGTTCTATCACCATGGGGGCAAAGGAGTAATGCTTGCTAACCAGCTTGTGCAGTGGTTTATGTTTACCTGGAGTCACCCACTCTGCTGACCACAGCTCCTGGAAAGAGACCAGGAAAGGGAGAGTAGCCATTTTGGGATGGCCTTCTGGGAAGGCTGATTTAGACCCCCTGGAGGAAGTAGAAGAATCTGGATCAGCTTCCTTAGGTTGCTCTTCAGGTAATTCCAGGATCCACCTAGTTTTGGCAAGAATTGCAGGAAAAACCTCTGCTGGGAAGAGTCTCCCCCTTGGGGGAGGGGCTTCAATTCCTCCTCAGATAGTTCCCCTTCCTCCCTGTCTGATGAGGATGAGGAGTGCCCCAAACCTGATATAAGCCCCAAGGCAGTGGCGGCCTTATTACTAAATCTCCTTTTGGCCCCATGTCTCCCCTTCTGACTATGGGAAGAATGGGCCCTCTTACGCCTATACCTGCCCTTCTGGTTCCTCCTATAAACTGGTGAGGAAGAAGAAGCAGATGAAATGGATATGGAGGAGAGAGATGAGGAGGAAGGTGTGGGAAAGGGCGACTTTGTCCGCCTCCTCTTTTTCTGCCCCTTGTGGGGGTGATGCCTTCTCTTTTGAGGAGTGGGCCACTGAGAAGTGCAGCGCCTGGGGCTGGTTACTGACCAAGCAGTCCCAGTCCGCCTAACCTCTTTTGCCACCACCCCTGACCCAACTGAGAAAATTCCTGCCCTGGAATGGAGAGGGAGGGGGGGCAAAGCGCTACTTACCCCCTCCCTCTGGCACTCCCACACTCTCAAGCGTGGTGGGAGAGAGATGGTGACTGCTCTTTCTCCATCTCGCTAGTTTGCGTGTCCACGACCTTTCCAGGGGGCTGCTAACCATCAAGAGTGAACTTTACCAGGCCATCCAATCCTATGGTGGGGGTCAGGGAGGCTTGAACTGGCATAGGGGCATAGCACAGCTTTTCCCGCCTTTCCTGCTACTCTTTGCAGCAAAGCCAGCGTGCGTGTCCTCTCACTGCTACCTTCTTATGCACAGTCGCACCTCCCTTAGACTTAAGGAATCACCAAAGACTAGTTGCCTCCTCCTCCTCTGTGCCTCTTTTTTTAGGTGAGAAGGCATGAGACGCGCCACTGGCTAACTACCTCGTGGGGGGCTCCTAGGCCCTCTAATTGTTCTCCCACTCCCCATCCTTTGGTGAGGGAAGGGGGAGGGAGGGGGGAAAGTCTAAGAGAAAGAATAACAAGATTAGGCAGAACAATGAAGAGGAAAGAAAGGTGAAGAATCTAACAAAAGAAGACAGGCTGGCTCTTAAGGAGTTCAGCCAGACCCTGACTGTCCACCACAAAAGGCAGGGCTGGTCTGGAGGACGGGATGGCTCCTCCCCCTGGGTGAAGTAATTGGAAGAAAGGACCCTGCCTGTCGTGCTGGGGGGAGGCGCCATCCCGAGAATCTGAATGCCCTCCAGGAACCACTGGGGAATTTACTATATTCGAAGCTTTTCTTAGCAGGATATGGTACCAACCTAATGGAGATGGCTCTCTCATTTAGCTTATTCACACAGGTGTACTACAATCCCATTCATGAGAATTAGAGTAAAGCCATAGCAAGACGTTACTATAAAAACTTTCTCCTTAGTTGCCATTCAGGTAATCATTAGAAGATAACTGAAGATGGTATTCACTGTTAGTCTGACTCAAAGTAAACCCACTGAAATTAATTAAGTTGACTAACTTAGGTTCATTAATTTTAATGGGTCTACTCTAAGTAATACTTAGTTGAATACAACACTGAGTGTTCACCCTGCCATTATGGCATTGGCATGTACCATAATATGGAGGGAGGAGTAACATTAGTTCACTGCTAGAACTCTGGAAGTTTTTGAAGCTGGTTCTATGCAGGCACAGATCCCATTGCCCATGAAGAAGAACACGGTATTTGACAGAGCACCAAATCAGAAAATACTCTTTACTGTTACTTCAGGTGATGCAATACAGTTGTCAAAAAGAAGAGAAATAAAGAATTTACACTGGAGTGCTGTCAGGAAACAGCAGTTTTACTTAACAGCCATTCAGATTTATTGAATGAGCATTTTATAGCAAGCATTCTGTTAAGTGACCTGATAGCATATGTTGTATAGGAAGAAACAACTAAACAGTATGCTGCATGCTTACATTAGCTGTTTGAAAACAACATTTTTTTCTCTCTCTTTCAGCATTAATAGTACCTAGAAGATCTGGAAACCACAGCTATCAATACAGTCATGCAGGTTTTGAAGACAGTTTGGATAATACTTTCTTTTATAAACAAACAAGCAAACAAAATATAATACACATGTTTAGTACGAATATGTTATTAAACTAGCAGGTTTATTGCTTCATAAAAGAAAATACCATGCAAAAAGAAAGTCTATGGAGGCCTATGGCAATACTATAACAAGCCCAATGTGATTGCATGTGAGGCAAATGTGAAACAGACAGTTATAACTAATGAACTAAATACCCTTCCCTTTAAATTCTATGAAATTCATGTGTGATAGAAATTTCCTCACAATTCCACCCTCTCGTTTCCAGGGCATTTCACAGTTGTCTCCTTGGAATGCATTGCTGCCTCGCCTTAAGCACTCAGATAGGCTGCTGCTGAGTGATGTGACACAGTACATGCATGATCAGCTATTACTTCACTCAACAGTGACCTCTCTGGTTGATTATGGTGAGGTCTTGATTATAGTTACGTTAGAATGTGGTAGCTGTGATGTTGATTAACATTTGGTGAAAAGTGAGAAATGGTTAGGATATCTAATATAGTTTGTGAACCTCTGAGTTGCTGAAGACTATATTGGAGCTGCTCTGTGATACTGTTTGAAGAGTGGCATATAAACAGAAATTATATACATCTCCTGTACACCAACAAAAAAAAGTGGAAAGAAGCAAACAGGATTGAATAAATGCATATACACTGACAGTGGACTTAGCTCATTTTGATGTGAAGCCTCTTAGAAAGAAGGCTTTTGTGTTCGGTGTACTTCCAACATATTTTACTGCTCTAATTCTCTTCCACTGTCCTATATTAATCAAAGCTGTAACCCCTGTTGTCTATGCACTACGATTCAGAATGTGCCCCTGGCGAAGAATGAGGGAAAAGTCAACAGGAATTAAGTTTCAGTGCAACTGTTTACTCAACTGTGGCCTGCACTTATTGAAATTTTATCCATGGTTTTGTATGACTACTGCAGTAATGAATTCAGCATGGCTGTGATTTTCTCACTGATTGTATTCTCACTTCAAGTAAAAGACCTATAGTAAAAAAAAACAGCTAAAATAACTGTCTGTTACATTTAACATCATGTGAATCTCAAACTGCTAAACTGTAGCGGATTTATGTTGTGTGTGTTGTTTTCACACACAAAATGGCAAAGTTGGCTGATTGCAATGTTTTCAACTCCTGCTTTTCTACTGTACAACAACCTGCTGACAAGGTCATCATGTGCTCTAAAGAGTCTTTACAAAGTTGCCAAAGGCTTTACAAAGGTGCCAAAAGAATACTCCTCCTTTCTTCCTTTTAATGATCTACATTACGAAAGCTTGTTTTTAAAAGTACAATTATTATTCTCATTCTTCAAAAGGAGAATATCATATTCACCCCCATCATTTCCCCAGTCTACTGCCTCAGATACATCAAACTTGATTTCCCTACCTAAAGGAATTTTAAGTCTTTTATTGGTAGAGGTCTTGCTAACCTGATAGAACTGGGAGAAATCCGCCATCTCATGAATGAACTTCCCTCACACAATAAGACTTCCCTTTTCTCTCCTCCCCTTCCCATTCCCTGGAGAATATTTTGGGAGCATATGAGGATCTGCAGAGGGAGAAGAGAAGAGAAGCCCTTGCGCAAGCAAAAGTCTATTCCACTTGCACATGGTCACCACCAGATTTGACCCAATTTTGTTTTTGTTGTAAAAGTACACAATGATATATTTTGTATTAAAAACTGCTTTGTGCAGTCAATAAACAACAGAATCAGGCTATGACTACTGTATCGTTCTAATGAGTGCATCAAAAAAGTAATCCTGATGTGACAAATATAACTTTCCCTTTACATTTGCAACAAAAAATGCAAAACACAGAGTTAACACATAAAAACATAAATTCTACATGAATTCTCTCAAGTACTTATTTTACTGGAAACTACCACCGTCTTTTTAAATGGCCAAGGGCTTCTCTACATCCACCACCATCAGGTAGTGGCAATGCTATAGTTTACAGTACCTGCTGCTGCTGAAGGTGGACTAGATCTGCAGCACCAATTTCCACTGATGCTGTCTCTCCGTTTGATCTCACTTCCCGTAGGCTGCACTCTAGTAAATGGTTACCAGTGCTCCCTCCATTTTGAATAGCTGAACCGTTACTTTTTGTCTCAGTCCCAGATTCTTGCATCATGACTCAAAAACCTGAAATAATTTAAGGGAAGAAGAAGAAAGGGAGAATAAAGCAGCTGTTAATACACTTGGTGTATATAAGAAAATGTATCTTGTTTTCAAGCTTGCCGCAACTGTAAACATTTGACCTTTCCCTTAATACAGTTTATATTTTCATTAATGGTTCAAGGTACCAGTTTTTGTTTATCTGTTGGGAGAACTGTATGGTTTTAGAAGTAAATCCTTGTTCTAAATATAGCAGCATTTACTCAACAGCTTTTCTCTTTTTGATATGCAAGGTGTATAATTAAATTTCTGTAATTGCATCTGAGCTCTCTATATAATATATAATAGACTTTTAAAAGAAAGAAAGAAAGAAAGAAAGAAAGAAAGAAAGAAAGAAAGAAAGAAAGAAAGAAAGAAAGAAAGAAAGAAAGAAAGAAAGAAAAAGAAAGAAAGAAAGAAGAGCCACACAAGACTTGCTGTGGCAGAATGTTGTGGGGGACAGACTTGAAAAAGAGCACAGATGAAAAGTATCATCTATTATACAAGTATCATCCACACCTTAGTACTGGGGCATTGACTACACCCCACATTCTATCCTTTGCAACTAATAGTACCAGAGCCAGAGTGAAAGCCATCCTCATGATTAGCAGTGCAAGAGAGACATGACTATCAGAAATGGATGACAACTCAAATCAAACTGCAACTATTTATTTTCAGGGTTGAGCTACACTTACAGGGAAAATGAAGACACCCAGGACCTACTAGATAAATTGGAGAATTTAGATATGAAGAATGAGGGCAAATAAAGCTAGTAATCAAGTCATTTTACCTGAGTAGCAACTGAGCTTGCCTGAACTTGTCCAGCCTACACTACAGTACACTGTTGTATATTTATGTGCTGTTGTTTCAAACTCTTTTTATAATTTTTAATTTTTTATATATGCAATTGTTTTAACTGTAACTGTTTAATATATATATTTTATTATATATACTGTAAATTGCTTCAGGATGCCTCATGGGAAGTAATTCATAAATGAAAAAAATAAATGCCCAGTGCTAACTTCTTATTCAAAATCCAAAGAAAGCTTCCTAAGTACACTTTATTTACATTACGTTAGTGGCACGTGAACTTGTGCAGTAGAGTTCTGTGCTATGCAGTCTTGAGAAATCGAAGAAGCTCTGGACCACAAGGCTGGACTTCAGCCTACACTGCAGCATCTCCCCCTACTAGCACTGCACTGGTGTCTGAAATGGGAGAGTCTGATGTAGAGATGAACCACAGCATTGGCACCTCCTTATACGGCCATGTTACCCCTGCAACATGGAAGGACGGCATGCTGCCAGTGTCGCCTCAACACCAACAGAAGGGGCTTCAATAGAAGTAGCCTATTCAACTCACTGACTGATCTACTGAAATGGAAGCGCCGTTTTCTCTGTTTAAATCATATTCTAGTTGAGTGTTTGGATTAAAGTAAAATTCACCTGGCTTCTTCCAATCCAAGTCGGTTCTCCATTACTCGAAGACACACAGACACACACACACATAAATAGTTTGGAGAAACATTAGAAAACCATGACACATCAAATTGGGCTAATAACTCTATCGAGAGAAGACATACTTTTCTGAGTTAATTAAACAGTTGCTGAGGGACGGTACAAAAGAAAAATCCTCTCAACAAAAAGGAGAGAAAATTAGGAACAATTGTTGTTCAATTAAGGTGTTTGGGCCAAATTATAAACTAGAGCAAAAAGTAAAAATAATTCAGATATACACACAAAATACTATAAATCCATAGCTAAATATCTGGGTGGTTAGATCAGTGTATGAAACTACTGCACCTTTACAAGCTATACAGGCTGAATCATTTACACATATCTTCAGCAGGGTTTTCTGAGCTCTTAAACAAAGGCAAAAGATGGGAGAAATCACACCTGATAGAATGTATTTCATTGCCATACAACTATTATTATTATTATTATTATTATTATTATTATTATTATTATTATTATTATTATTATTATTATTATTATTATTATACCCCGCCTTTCGGCCAAAGGCCCTCAAGGCAGCTTACAAAGAAAAATAAACACAGGTATAAGAATACAATAAAAATACAATAAAAACAATACAATTTACAAAAATTAAATTAAATAACAAATAACATTATCATTATCGGCACTGCCAAGAATATAAATATTTGATTTATATTCCACCCTTCCTCCCAGCAGGAGCCCAGGGCGGCAAACAAAAGCACTAAAAACACTTTAAAACATCATAAAAACAGACTTTAAAATACATTAAAACAAAACAATTTTAAAAACTTTTTTTTAAAATAAAGCTTCGAAGACATCTTTTTTAAAAAGTATTTAAAGTTATAAGATCTTGTCTGAGGATCTGGCCCTGGGAATACTTACTCCTTTGCCTTCTTTCCCTACAGCATCTAAAGCACCTTTGCCTGTTCAGAGCAAATGGCACCTCCTGTCCCTAGCTATATGTGTAGTTATTACTCATACTTCCTTCAATTCCATTATTCCACCTCCCATTTCCTCAGATCCTGACCTTTTCATATTACTGCTGCTGCCTCAGCTCTTAGCCAGCCTCCCTGACTGCCTAGGATTTTTGTTTCTCTTTCCATATTCTGCGTCCTGACACACCAGACTGTCCTGACTTTATTATGTTTGCCACACAAACAATATTACTTATCAGTATGAACGTGGTGACTGAGCTTGTCTTCTTATATATATTTGCATTAAATGTCCACAGACAGGTGGTGCTATGTACCACAGAGTAATGGCAGATGGTCGATGGGCAGCCCAGGCAAGTAAGGGCAGCCTGAAAATAACAACAACAACATTATTCATTTATTAGTCTCCTAATACCAAGCGGTCTGTAGGCGACTTATAACACAACTGCAGCAGTCCCCTACCTTCTCCACCTGCTAGCCTTGGAGCCCCTGCACATGGGATTCAGATCCCCAGGCCAGATATCTTCTGCTGCTGCTACCACTGACCTTAATTAGCATGAACAGTCACTCTAGGCACCAGGAAGAGGAGTGAGGGGAGGAGGAGGGAGCCCAGAAACAGTGGCCAGCTAGTCTGATGATCCAATTTGGATGAAAAGTCAACCAAGATAAAGCGGCAGCAGCAGAAGAAGATCCTCAGGCTGGCTGCTGCTTCTGACCTCCTTCCTGTCCTACTCTTTATGCCAGCTCAACTCTTCATCCTGTTTGCAGTAGAGGTGACAGGAATGTGAAGGGGGAAGGTCTAAGGGGTTAGTGTGGGGGGAAGTGAGGGTTTGGTGAGCTCTAGGTGGGAGGGGGAAAAGGTTTGGTGAGGTCTAAAGGAAGTGACAGGGGTCTAAGGGGAGTGGGAGGTTGATGAGGTCTGGGGGAGGGATTTTTGGTGGTCTAAGGAGGGTGGAGGTTTGGTGAGGTTTGGAAGAAGGGGTTGGCAAGGGGGTCAGGGTAGGCAGGATTGTTGATTGACGCGAGCAGGGGTGCAGCCCCTAGATTCTTAAATTATCATTTTTAACCCTTGTTTTAAGACAGCAGTTGGATTGCTTCAAGACTGCTGGAAAATTCCATTTCCTTAACCTCAATGCTACAGCAGGAGAAAAAAATAGAGGTTTGGATTATAAGAAACTGCAGTACAAGTGAGTGATATTTATGTAGGCAACCTAATAAACCTAAACAGCTGTCCACCACCCATTAGGGTATATGGAAGCAATTGTGACATTGTTCAACCAAGGTGAAACCATAAAAGGAGTGGCATGTATAATATAAATCATATTATGAGATATTTATAAAATGTGATGTAAGTGGAAAACTACACCAAAAGATGAGGTCTCACCCCTTTTCAGCAGCAAGACTTGCCCATGATACCCTCCTCTCAAGCATAAGAAGATATTGTGATTAGGGTCTGTTGGGATTATGTATGAAGGACTGTCCCAAGACATTTTGCTGCCTGAGGTGAAGGACAAGATAGCATACATAGTCTTGTCCTCTAATAATGATCCTGTTGACACTGCATACAAAACTTTCAACAAAGTCCCTTGCCAAAGACTCCTATGTAAGCTAGCAGTCGTGGGATAGAGAGGACAGGAAACAGAAATTAGGAATAAATGGGCATTTGGATCAATGGAGAAATCAAATCGGCCAAGGATCAGTATTGGGACCTGTTTTTGTTTTTAACTTGTTCATAAATGACCTGGAGCAGTGAGGTGGCTAGTTTGCTGATGCCACAACAATGTTCAGGGTGGTAAAAACAAAAAAGGAGCTCCAACCTGGATAGATGGACAGTAAAATGATAAATGCAATTCAATGTAAGCAAGTGAAAACGTGATGAACATTTGGCAAAAAATCCTAATTTCACTTATATAATAATGTGTTCTGAAATGGCCATGACTGACCAGGAATGGGACCTTGTGGGCTATAAAGGATAGCTGGATGAAACTTTTGACCCAGTGTGCAGCAGTTGCGAGAAAAAGGCAAATTTAATGTTAGGGATCACTAGGAAAGACATTAAAAACAAGCCTGCTAATATCATAATGCCATTATCCAAATCTATGGTGCAACTGCACTTGGAATACTGCATTCAGTTCTGCTTACTGTAACCCAAAAAAGATATTGTAGAGATGGCAAAGCCTCAGAAAAGGACAACATGATCATGGGGCTGGAGCAACACCCCATGAGGAAAGGTTACAATGTAGTTAAAAAAAGATATGAGTAAGGGGAAGATGTTTGAAGTGTATAAAATTATGCACGGTGTGGGGAAAATGGGTAGAAAGAGGCTTTCCCCTTCTCTCATAAAACCCAAGGTCATCCAATGAAGGTGAATGTTGGAAGATTCAAGACAAACAAAAGAAGTCCTTTTGTGCAAAGTTAAAACTATGGAATTTGCTACCTTAAGATGTAGTAATGTCTAATCGGATTAGACATTAATGGACAATAAAGCAATCAATGGCCACAATGTCTGCGTGCTATCTCCAGTATCTAAAAGCCAGTTGCTGGGTATCACAAGTGGGGAGAATGTTATGATACTCTTGTCTTGTTTGTGGCATCTGAGGCATCTGGTCGGCTACTGTGAGAGCAGAACGACAGGCAAGATGGGCCTTTGTTCTGATCTGGTAAGGCTCTTCTGTTCTCACCCAACCAACATCTTCTTTCCTCGTGAGATCTTGAGGGTGGGGGTGAAGTGGGGAATAATAATCTGAGGTCTGATGGCGTTTCAGAGTTTCTGTGAGCTCAGCACGTCAAATATTAATCAGCATGTGATCTCACCACGGGGTCAGAGAAATCAGGGCCAGAGTGAATGTCTGTTTGTAAACCTACTACACTTTTAAAGAAGAAGAAATACTAAAATTACTAAAAAAAATGTTGATGAACATTCTGGATAGTGTATAAGATAGGAAGGAAAACGGATAGATTGATTTTGTTCTTGATTAAGTTGTTTTTGTTTGAGCATATCAGTCATGAGTACCTTGACTGCCAGAGAAAGGGTAGAGAATATGGTCACTGGTGGACTACTTCCCAGAGAACCACCTAATTTTCATCTCTCACAACTATATCCCTTTTCAAAGCTCAGTGGAATTTGATGACTGTTCATGGTCTCTCTCTAAATTTGCTAAAGATTCTTATTATCAAACATGCAAAAGCTAGGTTGTCAGTACAGATACAAGCAATCTCTTTGAGGAACAGCACTGGTGTAAATTTTATGGCAAAACAAAGTCCTTTACTTTTTACATTTGTGAAAGATTTCAAGCTAACAAATAAAATCAGTCTTTATTCCAGGGCAGTTAATTAAGGTTGACCAAGTCAGGCAGAAGTAAATTAACTTGGGTGATCAATTATTTATATGAAGCAGAATAAATGCCCTTAAAGAACCTGGCCCAGTCACTTAAGAATGTGCAAATTAAACTAAACACAGATTTATGTAATATATTTCTATTTTAGCTGATACTAAAATCAGTTTGAAGTAAGTGATTAAGTGGCAAGACGTAGTCCAAAAGCCTCAGCCTCTGGTAAGCATCCAGGTCACCAAGTCATGCAATGAAGGCAAAACAACATTTAACCATTTTCTCCACAAGAATAAACTTATTAGTGAAAACAGAACCGTTTAAATTTTTTATTTTTAAATATATAACATTTTTTACATATATGAGATGGAATCAACTTTAACAATTGCCGTCTATGGCAATTCACTACATGTTTTTGTCAGGTGTAAGTGTCTGCCATTAACTTGTAAAAGCATTATTATTATTATTATTATTATTATTATTATTATTATTATTATTATTATTATTATTATCCCACACTTCCTACTAAAAAGAGCCCAGAGTAGTAAACAAGTGATAAAACCACTTTTAAAAATCATTAAAACATCTTGGAAACAATTTCAGCACAGATGCAGAGTGGAAATGGTGTCTACTTAAAGGGCTTGTTGGAAGAGGTAGGTCTTCAGTAGGTGCGGAAAAGACAACAGAAACAGCACCTTTCTAATATTTAAGAGGAGGGAATTCCAAAGGGTAGATGGTACAAAACTAAAGACCCAATTCTGAGGCAACGACTGGTCCACAGGTTAAAACTAGCTCATGAAAGACTGCTAGCAGACCCACCATATCTCTAAACTGTCTCTGAGGAGGCTCTTATCAGTATCCCACCTTCTCATTGCTGCATTCAAAGGAAAAAGAAACTTTCAGAAGCAAACAGGCTGTACTGCCCACACATTTCCTGTAGTTTCTCTTCCTTCCAGGAAAGCCAATGCATTGATATGGGGCTTTCACCTTCAACTACAAAAATTGTGATGTCAGCAACTGAATGAGAAAATGAAATTACTTGGCTCGTTATGCCAATTGAGCTGATGGTGATATGTGTCGAATTTTAATTTAAACATGATTTTAAATGGTTTATTAAATTATTATTATTATTATTATTTATTAAATTTATATCCTGCCCTTTCTCCCAGCAGGAGCCCATTAAATGAATACTGGATAAGCATGATGCTCTTATGCCAGCATCTGTCTTGTTAGAGCATAGCTGTTCTACTCTAGTGTGGGCAGGGTCATATTTATTTGTCCCCTTTATAGAGAAACATGTTGTAGGCACTTTTTTTTTGCCACTGACATTATATCTAGTATTTCCTGGCAAGTCGATAGGGCCTACTTTTTAAAAAAAGATGTTTTGAAAACTTTTTTAAAAAATGTTTTGACAGATGTTTTGATTTAATGTACATTAAAGTCAGTTTTTATATGTTTTTGTTTGTCGTCCTAGGCTCCTGCTAGGAGGAAGGGAGGGATATAATTCAAATAATAAATAAATAAAATACTAGTTATAGGATTGAATTGGCCTTGCTCACCCTCATGGATGACCTTTATCAGCAGAAGGACGGGGGAATGTGACCCTCTTATTTGCATTTGATATCTTAGTGGCTTTTGATACCACTGACCATGGTATCCTTTTGAGCCAGCTTGAAGAGATGGTTATTGGAGGCACTGTTTTACAGTGGTTCCAATCCTACTTCCAGAGTTGTTTTCAGATAATAGCATCGGGAGATTGTCTTGGCAGTTGTAATGTGGTATATCACAGGGTACCATATTGTCCTCAATACTGTTTAACATCTATATGAAACCCTTGGGAGCAGTCATCAGGGGATTTGGGGCAAGGTTTCAGCAGTACACTGATGATACCCTGCTCTGTTTCTCTGTATCATCCGCAAGGCCCTGAAGATGTGGCTATTTCAACAGGCCTTTGAGATCTTTGGGACGGGTTAATCTCCATGATTTTGTCATCTATTATATGCTGTATATGTAAATTTTTTATAAATGTACTGATGACTGTCCAGTATTTTATTTATTGAGATTAATGTGACTGCATTTGATACTATTGTATTTTATCCCATTTTAATGTACGTCGCCTAGAGTGGCTATCTGCCAGATAGGCGACACACAAATTAAATATTATTATTATTATTATTATTATTATTATTATTATTATTATTATTATTATTATTATTATTATTATTATTACTATTGAGAGGCAGTACAAGCCCTTGACCACTGCCTGGACTCGGAGGGCAAATAAACTGAGTCTGAATCCTAGCAAGACAGAGGTGCTATGGGTTGGTGGTTCCTGAGTTTGGATAATCGGTCAGTTACCTACTTTGGATGTGGTTGTACTCCCTCTGAAAGAGCAGGTTTGTAGTCTGGGGGTGTTCCTGGATCCATCTTTGTCACTAGAGGCCCAAGAGACCTCAGTGGCTAGGAGTGCCTTTTACCAGTTTCAGCTGGTAAGACAGCTGCGGCCATTTCTGGACTGGGATAGCTTGACCACTGTTGTGCATGCAGTGGTAACCTCCAGGCTGGATTACTGCAATGCACTCTATGTGGGGCTGCCCTTGAAGTAGGTCTGGAAACTGCAGCTAGTGCAAAATGTGGTGGAGCAACTGCTTATTGGGTTAGGGAAGAATTGCACTGGCTGCCCATTAGCTACTGGGCCAAGTTTAAGGTACTGGTTTTGGTGTACAATGCCCTGTACAGCTTGGGACCAGGATAACTTAAAGATCACATCATCCCCTATATACCCAGTTAATCACTGCACTCTGCAGGTGAGGGTCTCCTGCAAATACCATCTTATCAGGATGTCCATTTCACACAACATAGGAAGCGGACGTTGAGTGTAGTGGCACCTACCCTTTGAAACTCCTTCCCCTTAAATATTAGACTGGCACCATCTCTGTTAACTTTTCGGCATCCATTGAAGACCTTCCTCTTTCAACAAGCCTTTTAAGTAGAGACCTTATCCCAGTCTGTGTGTGTGTTGGAAATGCTTTCAAAGATGTTTTTAAAGATGCTTTGTTTCAATATATTTTAAAGTCTGTTTTAAGATGTTTTTAGTGTCTTGTTTGCCACCCTGGGGCTCCTCCTGGGAGGAAGGGTGGGATATAAATTAAATAAATAACACTAACTTTGTTTGTGCCAAGTCACAGGTGGAACATTTACCTTTCAAGTGACTGGGCTAGATGACCTCTGAAGTATCATTATGTTCATAGAATTGCACCACTGAAATAATTTCTATGAATTTAAAAAAATCCATTCTGAAGCAGTAATGAATTGGTTGGAAAAGTGTTAGTATGAGAAAACACATGGTATCATATCATAATTTTATCTATATACTTATTTGGAGAAAGATCCATGGAAGCTTTTTTAAAATCATCTGCCGAATGACTGAATACAATGATAAAGAAATGTTTGTAAAGCTCTTGGAAAAGCACAATAAAAGTTTCATAGCCCAAAGCAGAGGGTAAGATAAATGCCATACACTTCAACAGATCAGACGCATCTGATGAAATTAAGCTCTTGCTAATGCCATTATAAATTTGTTAAGTTTTTAAGATGCCAGAGGATCTTTTGTTGCTTTCCTCTTTTTCTGAGGGGAAGTATTTCACATTTATTATTGTACAGAACTAACAAGATGCCAGCAGCCCAGTGTTCAGCAACGTCCTCTCCTTTAATCAGGGAAATGTAAACCTACTGGGTTGTATCCAACTAAGTTCTATTCAAAGTAGAACCAATAACATTAAGGAAGGTACATTAGTCATGTCCATTCACTTCAATGGGTCTACTCTGACTAGGACCAGCATTGGATACAACCCATTACTCTCTTACATATATGCATGCGTATATGTGCCTATCTCTGTGTAGCAGACCTCTCCACACACTGGGGGGGGGGGAGTCATGGCTTTTGGTTTTATGATGTTGACTGGTTAAATAACATGTTGGTAAGTTTTCCTCAATAACCATCCAATCATGTAAAACTCACCATCACAACCCATTGAGAATACTGACAGTTTTCTTCAATAAATCTTTTAGAAGGTATGAATCAGCATTATACTCTACCATACATAAAAGCTGGATACAATGCTTTTTTGAGACTGATGTTTTGGTTATAGTATGGTATTTTAGAAAAAATCCCATAAGGAATTAATAAGAAATGTGAAAAACAAAAATGAACAAGGTAAAGAATGCAGAGAAAAACCTTTGATGGTGGTTGCTTTTTAAAACTGTTTTGTTTTCATTTTTAGTGTCTCTGTGTTTACGCAAACTGGCTAATTTGATGAATTTAAATTAGTCTTTGAGACTTCAAAGGCTAGAGGTCATAAAATAAAGGCTAATGATACCAGTGCATAGTATAAAACAGAAAAATAATAATGATTAGACTTTGTTACATGAGACCTCACAAAACTCAGGAACAATGCATATTTCCTGTTCCACAAGGACCCTCTTCCTATACAGAATTTTCATAATTATAACAGAAAGGCGTAAATTTTCTAATGCATGGCAGCTCAAAAAGTAATCAAGAGAATGAGCCCGAGGGCTATTTTAATGTATGCAAAGCTAGTGACCCACAGTAAATGGGAGGTAGGCTTCAATGAATGCAAAGTAATGCACACATACTAAAGACCTGGTCTGATGAGGGACGGCTAAAATTAACACCCAATTAATTTCCAAATTGACAAACAAATGAAACCCATAAATCTACTTTCTCATTAATTTTCTTGTGGTATAATTTAAAGCAGTAATATGAGGGTAAAAACTGAGCATTATCCATCATAAATATCAAAAAGATAGCACTGTAACACCATAAATTATGCATATTACCTGTTGTTAAAAATGATTAATGTATTATCAACTTTATCACACACTGTCTATGTCTAGACATATCCGAAATCTGAAATTTCATTTAGTACTTAGGGAGAAAGGGGCTCTGGAATGGATGGAATTATCAACAACACATTTCTAAGCTGGTCCTGTGACACAAAGGTAGCTTCTCATGCTGTCATTTGGGAGTTCCAGGGTTGGAATTGGAATTGTCCCAAGCTTTGGGTCACTGGAGGTTGAGCATATAGGAGAGATGATGTGCTAAACCTCCCAGGGGAAGTGAAACAAATCACAGTGCACTAAGAGCATCCTTAGTAGCTGACCCACAGACCAGCACTGGCATCTGTTCAGCAACGGGGCTCATCACCTCATGTACAAAGTATGATAACCTGACGAGGTGTGCCTGGCATCAACACTCTTTTCGGCGCCAGGTCAAGACTTTCCTCTTCTCCCAGGTGTTTTAGCATGTGTTTTTAAATTGCTTTTTAAAAATGTTTTTAAATTTGTATATTTGTTTTTAATGTTTTTAATTGTTGTAAACTGCCCAGAGAGCTTCGGCTATGGGGTGGTATACAAATGAAATAAATAAATAAATAATAAATAAATACCCTCTTGGCTATAGGGAAAACAGTGCTCGGTGACGTAGAGAGGTGGGGAAGAAAAGGTTAAAAACAAGAACTTCAAAGGAAGCAGAGCAGAGGCAGAAATCTAATATAATTCAGCCTGTAAAGGAGTCAAGTGTATCACGTGGTCCAATTGCAGTAGACATTTCCTTGTGATCACACAGTTCCTTGCAATTTCTCCCAATTGATCCAAAACACATAATTCTTGCAAGAAGCTTTAATTTAAAATAATACTTGCCCCCAAATCTCCTTACTAGCAGCTTCAGTGTCTGCCCTCTATCCAACAAAGCTTGCCTGATACTTAATTACATGTAACAGCACACCATCTCTTTTCTCATCTCTTTATTACCAAATGGCCATGGGTGTCAACAGTATGGCTCTGGGATCTCTAAAGTGGCTGAGGAACTGATACTCAAAGCCAAAAAATACAACAGAGTTAATCCCTAATTCTCTGCTGAATTTGAAACATATGGCAAGTAATGTCCTTGAGAAGAAACTTAGGAGTCAGCGACCCTGAGTGCTACAGCTATGTAAATGTTTTGTGTGGTCTTCAGCAAGCTACTTAATACCTGCATGGAAATGGCCAATAGGAAGTCCAACCCCAAAACGTTCTTTTGCCTGCAGCAAACGTCATAGTGTCATTGCAGCAAAACTGGTATCCTAATCACAGACTTGCCTAGTTCTGCCACATTTGCCAGTGAAAGTCTCTCTTGTGTTCAAGGCAGAGTCAGGAAAGAGTGTCCTACAACAAAACTCCACACCCAGATTGGCTGCTGGAGGCATTCTGTAGAGCTTTCTAGAGACTGGTGCAGAGATATATCTGAATACCAAGAAGTCTGACTCTCAGTGACGGGTAAGGAAAAATTTGCCTGAACTGGACCTCTTCACGATTGAACATGTGTATAGAATAGCTGGTTCACATTAAGTGTTATTACTGGGGGGGGGGAGATATGCTCCTTCACCAAGTGAGGATAGGGCCATCCCATCTATCATATGAATCATGATTTAATTATAAAACATAAATAATGTGCTTTCTGATATACCTGGTGCTCTACTGTGAAAGGTCCTGACTCCAAGGAATTTACCATCTGTGTTTGGAACAGAGAGAAGGGAAGAAGGGGCCAATATTTAAACCACTAAAGCTATGATTATGAGGTTGTGCACCCACACATAATTTAAATTGCTGCCATTCTGAATATAAAAGACAGACAGACAGACAGACAATAAATAAATACGGCCAGACTTTGAAGAAGAAACGGGCTATGTAGCGTAGCTTCCACTTTCAAGGACTGCCTGTGTGGGGTAGGTAATACTGGGAAAATGTACAGAATTTCCTAAACATGGAATAGCACAGAACAGGCCACATTAATGTTAATCACAGTAATGGCAGTAGAAAATTGCTTCTATGTGGACTGGACTCTACAGAGCTGTGATGACATTTACATTCAGCTTTCTGGAGCTTAGTTGCATTTGTATGGATATTTAGTTGACAATCCAACCAGTCCACTTGGGAAACTGAGTCCAGTGATTCTTTTAATGAGATCCTGACAACACAAAACACCATTTTCAGTAGCAACCATGAGTCCGTGGTAATTCTCTGACTGGTCCATGGTAATACCATGGCAGAATCCTGATGTCTTCAGCCCTTCTTTCTATGCAGTTTACTTCCCAAAAGCAAATGGAAAAACATAATTGATAAACATGTATGTTGGTTCCTATCATAAATCTCCCTAGGCATCATGGTCAAAAATACATTACTTTTTCCATTATGGAAACAGAAAAATGCCAAAAACTTTACCTTTTCATTGTTGCTTGTTGTGCAGCTCTTAAAAACATGCAAGCTATTTCAAAGGGGGGAGGCAACCCTCATTTCATCATATTAAACCCAAACTCTCATTGACTTGGGAAATATTTCAGTATGACCAAAGTAAAAGTTGAAAGTAAGTTGTAAAACCCCATCATGATAACTTCTTAACAAACATGAAATATGTCTCAGCAATTGACATACCAAATAAGCAAACTAACAATCTGTTCAAGATCATCTCCCATTCATTACTCCAGTCTCTCACCAGCCCTCACTGAGCAAACATGTAACGCTACTGATGTCCTTCTGCCTGCCATTCCCTGCCTCCTTATAATGACTTGCTACACTAATCATTAATTGCTATACAAATTATTAATCAGGTACTTCACCAGAATAGGAGTGGTTTCTTTCTGGATAGGAATGCAATTCTCAAAGCACTGGTCCCACTGCCATCAATAAACAGCATTGAGGATCTCCCCCTCCCCCTTCATGCCACATTATTGCAGAATTTTTTTATACTTTTTATGTTGCAAGTATAACTCCACATATTACAGTTTTTAGGTGTATACTTAAAAATGTTTGAAGTGTTCACCTAAGTAGGTAAAATGGGAACGTGGCAAATACATGTTTACTAACACACAGGAACACTAATCAAAGAGGTGAGACTGGCTTCAGGTCCCTGTTGATTTTACTCTTGATGACAAACTTGAAATCGGCGGTAATGAGCCCAACAGCTCCAGCTGAAAAATGGAAATATTACCCTATTTATTATGATCTAAAAAATTAAGAAGGCTATAACAGCTAGAAAATTTTCAAATCCCTTCAAACAGGTAGCAAGTACAAATCTTTTCACAAATTACTTTGCAACACCAACTAGTTTGAAGAACCCGTATACAGGTTTTACAGAGGTTCTAGATGGTATTATTTTGCTTTCAGAAATAGCTCTTCCCTTCTACTTACAGCTCCTTTTAGATTTTTTTTTACTTGTTTTTCTTTATCCCCGTGCCCCCTGCAACATTTTCCTTACACTCTGCTCATACTTGTAAAAAATCATTGGATGAGGGCCAGTTTAAACAATTATACATTGCTTGGGGTAAAGGTAATGTATGAACAGGCCAGCCTTTCCTTTGACAATGACAGGGGGGGAAAGGCTGTCAGCAATATCTGTGATGGTTTATTTATTTTATTAATTTATTATTTGATTTATATCCCGCCCTTCCTCCCAGCAGCAGCCCAGGGCGGCAAACAAAATGCTAAAAACACTTTAAAACATCATAAAAACAGACCTTAAAATACATTAAAACAAAACAATGTTAAAAACTTTTTTAAAAAAAGCTTTAAAAAAACTCTTTTTTAAAAGGGTTAAAAACATATTGTTAAAAAAAAAAACATTAAAATGCAGTTCCAACACAGATGCAGACTTGGACAGATCTCAACTTAAAAGACTTGTTGAAACAGGAAAGTCTTCAAAAGGCGCCAAAAAGTTAACAGAGATGGTGCCTGTCTAATATTTAAGGAGAGGGAATTCCACAGGGTAGGTGCCGCCACATGAAAGGTCTGTTTCCTATGCTGTGCAGAACGAACCTCCTGATAAGATGGTATCTGCAGGAGGCCCTCACCTGCGCAGCGCAGTGATCGACTGGGTATATAAGGGGTAAGACAGTCTTTCAGGTATCCTGGTCCTGAGCTGTATAGGGCTTTGTACACCAAAACTAGAACCTTGAACTTGGCCCAGTAGCAAATGGGCAGCCAGTGCAATTCTTTCAGCAGCAGGGTGACATGTTGGCGATACCCTGCCCCAGTAAGCAGTCTTGCCGCCACATTTTGCACCAGCTGCAACTTCCAGACCAACCTCAGGGGCAGCCCCACATAGAGCACATTACAGTAATCCAGCCTGGAGGTTACCAGTGTGTGGACAACAGTGGTCAGGCTATCCTGGTCCAGAAAGAACCACAGCTGTCTTACCAGGTGAAGCTGGAAAAAGGCACTCCTAGACACTGAGGTCACCTGGGCCTATAGTGACAAAGATGGATCCAGGAGCACCCGCCTACGGACCTGCTCTTTCAGACGGAGTATAACCCCATCCAAAGCAGGCAACTGACCAATTATCCGAACTCAAGAACCACCAACCCACAGTGCCTCCGTCTTGCTAGGTTTCAGACTCAGTTTATTGGCCCTCATCCAGCCCACCACCGAGTCCAGGCAGCGGTCCAGGGATTGCACAGCCTCTGCTGATTCAGATGTTATGGAGAAATGGAGCTGAGTATCGTCAGCATACTACTGACACCTCGCCCCAAAGCTCCTGATGACTGCTTCCAAGGTCTTCATATATATGTTAAACAGCATGGGGGACAAGATGGTACCCTGCAGCACCCCAAAGCACAACTGCCAGAGGGCCAAAAGACAGTCACCCAATGCTATTCTCTGAAAACGACCCTGGACGTAGGATCAGAACCACTGTAAAACAGTGCCTCCAATACCCATCTCACCAAGTCGGCCCAGAAGGATACCATGGTCAATGATATCAAAAGCCACTGAAAGATAAGTAAGAATAACAGGGTCGCACTCCCCCTGTCCTTCTCCCGATAAAGGTCATCCATCAGGGTGACCAAGGCCAATTCAGTCCCATAACCAGGCCTGAACCCAGACTGGGATGGGTCAAGATAATCTGTTTCATCCGAGAGTACTTGCAATTGCTGCACCACAACCCTCTCAATCACCTTCCCTAAAAAGGGGGTATTTGCAACCGGACGGTAGCTGTCACAAACTGATAGGTCCAGGGTGGGCTTTTTCAGGAGTGGTCATATCACTGCCTCTTCCAACGTGCCTGGAACCACTCCCTCCCGCAATGATGCATTGACCACACCCTGGATCCACTCGGTCAAGCCCCCTTGGCAAGCTTTGACGATAATGGGGTGTGTCGCGCAACGTTAAAAAAAGCCGTAAAAGTGGAACAAGCGCCTTAATGCGGGGACTTTCCCTAATTGAAAGCCACCGCATTAGCAAATCGCTGTAAAGCGAAGCGCTGTAAAGAGGGGCCCTAATGTACAGTAAATATGGATGGGGCATCAAGACTGCTACGGAGGCAAGCAACTTTACCTTCAAAGTGCCTTGCAAACAATTCACAGTGGGCCTCTGAAGGCTCTAAAACTCCATTTCCTGGAGTTGATGTCAACAGACTCCTGACAATATGGAAAAGCTCCACTGGATGGCTACTTGAGGATGCGATGGAGGCAGAGAAGTGGGCCTTTTTTGCCGCCCTCACCACCACACAGTAGGCACAGTTATGATGTTTTACTCGTGTCCAATCAGCCTCATAGCACATCTTTTGCCACTTGCGCTCTAGCCATTGTCCCACCTGTTTCACTGCCCTTAGCTCACTGGTGTACCAAGGTGCAACCCGGGCTCCACAAAACCAGAGAGGGCGCTCGGGGGCAACCGTGTCAAGAGCCAGATGCACTTCGCTGTTCCACAGCGTGACAAGGGCTTCAACAGGGAACTCCCCCAGGGCATTCAGGAATCCAGTGGATTCCATTAGGCTCTGGGGGCAGACCATCTTAATCTGTCCACCACCACCCTGCAGGGAAGGATCGGAGCCATAAATCTAAACTTCACCAGGAAGTGATCTGACCATGACAATGGGGTGACATCCACCCCCTATCTCCAGAACACCCCTTCCTCCATCTCGAGCAAAAACCAAGTCGAGGGTGTGCTGTGCCCTATGTGTTGGGCCAGTGACAACTTGAGAGAGCCCCATGGTTGTCATGGAGGCCATGAAGTCCAGAGCCGGAACACTAGAGGCAGCCTCAGCACAGACACTGAAATCACCCAGCACTATTGTTCTGGGCTGCTCCAACACCACAGCTGAGATGGCCTCCGCCAGCTCGGTCAGAGAAGCTGCCAGGCAGCAGAGTGGATGGTATACCAGCAGCAACCCTAGTTTACTGTCTCCTTGGCCCGACACCAGGTGCAGGCCCTCACAGCCAGCTCCAAGTCAGAGTGGTTTCCTGGTGACAGAGATGGAAGTTCTGTAGACCGCAGCAACTCCCCCCCCCATCCCTGTAGCCTGTGCTGGTGTTGCACCGAGTATCCAGGTGGGCAAAGCTGGGTCAGAAGAACTCCTCCAAGCTCACCCACCCAGGTCTCGGTAATGCAGACCAAATTGGCACCTTCATCCACAATCAAATCATGGATGAGAGTGGACTTATTGTGTACCGATCTGGCATTAAACAACAACACACACAGGCCAGTGGGCACAGCAGATGAGCAATGAGGAACCCATCCATGAGAGGAGTGGCAGCAAGGAACAAGGTGCAGATAGCCTTGCCCTTGTCTTCTATGGTAATTCACCACATCCCCATGGCTATATTTCCCTCTGCCCGTGATCACTGAAATTGGGGTGGCATCCCCTATGTTCCTCCTTACTAAGACTCCTCCTAAACACCTGATATGGACCCAACACGAGCCCACCAACAAAACCTGCTGGAGCCAGTTTTCCCAGTAGGCCTCTACGAGAATTGGGAATAGTCATACCCATTCAAACCTTTTTAAACAGGACCCATCTACTACCCCTCCTGTCTCACACCCAGGGAGGGCCAGCCTTCTGCCAGTTACAGACTCTCACTCTGAAGGCATCTGGCGACTTTTTCCCTATCATTCAGTTCACTGTACAGGCTCTCACCCTGTGCAGGAACTACACATGCACCACACACCCTCCCCACCACCAATCTCCTCCAGATTGGTTCAGTTCACAAGTTACATATCTCCATGTAAACATGTGCCTGAGGAAGGAAGGCTCACATGAAGGAAAAAAACATCATATTGTATAAACCAACCCTAAGACTGATTCTTTTTGATGTTTCTAGCCTACCCGTAGAAATGTGGGTCACAACATGGATGAGGGCAGGTGTCTTGCAACCCAGTTAAGGCAGCAGGGGAAAAATGTTAGCTGTAAGAACATAAGAAGAGAACTCAGGTTATCCAAAGAAGCTGAGTGTTGGAAGATTTAGAAGAGACAAAAGAAAGTACTTCTTCACACATCACAGACTTTAGAATTTTCTCCCACAAGATGTAGTGATAACCAACAACTTGGAAGGCTTTAAAAGAGAATTAGATACATTCATGGACAATAAGGCTATTAGTAGCTACTAATCATGATAGTTGTGTTCTACCTCCACCATCAATAGGAAGTACGCCTCTGAATACCAGTTGCTGGGAATCACAAGTGGGGAACATGCTGTTACACTCAGGTCCTGCTTGCAGATCCTGCACAGGGATCTGATTGGCCACTATGAGAACAGGATGCTGGAGTAGATTGTCTTTGGTCTGATCCAACAGTTCTAGTATTATGAGAGAGGGAGAAAAGCCTCTGTTTATCCACTTTCCCACTCTAATGAATAATTTTATACACCTCTATCATGTCCACCTTACCCACTTTTCTTCTAAGCTAAAAAGCTCCAAATGTTTGGTAACCAAACAATTTGGCATAATTGGCAAACTGGCTACTTTACCCTTAACTCCTGGTCATTTATAGTCATCCCAGAACAGATATTAAGCTAAACTGCCTGTAATTTCTGGCTCCCCTCTGGATTTCTTTTTAAAAAGTAGTGCTACATAGGCCACTTTCCTGTCCTCAGAAATGGAGTAGACTAATCTTAGGGACAAGTTACATATTTTTGTAAGGAGATGGGCAATTTCACATTTGAGAACATTAAGAACTCTCAGGTGGAGGTCATCCAAGTCTGCAGATTTGTCAAATTTTAATTTGTCAGTAAGACCTAGACTGTTTTCTCCTGCCACTACTATTTTCCTCAACTTCTAATATTCCCTTCCTGAGAAAGTTAGTTTAGGTGCAGGGAGCTGTCCCACATCTTCTGCTGGGAAGTCAGATACAAAGAATTAATTCAGTTTTTCTGAAATATTTTTTTCCTCCTTCAACACACTTTTTGACAAGGTCCAATCATCTCCATAGCTGCTCTCCTGGTGCTAATGTGTTTAAAGGTTACATTGGTAGTGGCCTTTTTAGCAACATGGTCCTTGAATTCTCCCCCCTCCCTCCATTCCTTATTATCCAAACTTTTGTCATGGTATTGAGAAAGACAATGATTTTAAAACACGAGTAACCATATTTTATGGAGTAGACCTTACTCTAAGAAGTGTGCACAGGATTACAGTCTAAGCGTGGTCTACAGGATAATAACAATCTCCATGGTCAAGCAGTACATTGTCAAGTTATGGTACTATATAGTTTAGGTTCTTACTCAATTTTTTTAATTGTCTGATGCAGACAGAAGGACTGATTCATCATGGCAAAGCTAGTCAATTAATGACTGCCTGGTCAGGCCACACACTTCAGATGCCTTCCAAGTCACCTCAAGCCCCATGAATGCTCTAGTAATAAAAACGAGCAATATGTTTCTGATCATTATGGCATCTTAGTGAATACCATCTATCAGGATTTTGCAAACATTTTCTGTTCGGCTTGCCTGAATGACTAACAGGTCACTCATTTAAACTGATCCTTTAAAAACTTATACTTTGTTCTCTTCTAATTTTAATGGCCATTCTCCCTTATAAAGCTATAGGCCTCTGCGTAAACATAAAAAGATAACATTCATTTTTCTCTAAACATGCTCATTCTTCTATTTCCTTAGGATTCAAAGTTCATTGGTCCTATCAGATATTCAAATTATATAGAGTGCAGTGACTATACAACCACCAGTCATTTTGACTGAATCATGTAAAGCCCAGCACATGCCCCACTGAAATCAATGGAGCATACTGTGTTCTGTTCCTTGATGGAAGTTTCCCATAACAACAATGGAGGGGAGGGGAGGTGAAAAAGAAGAAATCAATGTCCTCCCCCATGCTGATGTTCTTTGCAAACAATAACTACTAGTACAACTTCTATTTCATTAGGGCTCCTAGCAAATCAGAAGAAATATGACAATGCATGACATTAAAAGATGTAAGTATACTTTCAAACAGAAGATTATTGCATAAAAATGCAAGGCAAGCAATCACACAAAACAATTAAAATGCACCAGGAAGTCTTATGTTAGAATATTAACTGAATGTATACACTATTTGCCATCCTTGTAAGAGTTTACATAAACTCTCTTCTAAAACAAGTTTTTTAAATAATCTTTTCCAACTTCATGGAGGACACAAGCATTAATATCTTGTTAAAAGAAACACGCACACATTCACATTCGCCCACACACCAATAATCCACAAACATAAAATTGCTATGTATCATTCAAAAGAAGAATATTTTTAGTGATTACCTTGTTCATAGCCCTATCCTTTTGTCCTACACATATAAAGTCCTTGTTTGATCCACACAGAATTTTCTAGCCATCAGATGTTCTATTACTGTGCTAGCTGACTTGCAGGAGTGCTCTCTCCCTTCTGAAAAAAGCAAACAACTGGATAGATATCATTACACTAAGGAAATATCTTGGGGAAAAACCAAACAACTTGCTAATCTTTGTAGCCCCTTCATCTAAAGTTAAAGATAAGAAAAACAAACCTAAGTCAGTTTCAACTACATTCCAGGGGCAAGTTCCCCTTTTCTTCTTTATCAAAATCCTAGCTTTTAAAGCTCCGCCCCCCCCCAGACCTTGCAGGCTAAACTGCTGCTCACACCCGCAAACAAAGCAATATTTGTTTAATAACTGATTGCTGCCATGGGTACAGTAAACAAGAGCTCTGGCGTTTGTGTTTATGAACAAACACATCATCTTGCAAGAGCAATTTAACATTAACCAGGTGGAATAATCAACAGATTTCATAGGTGACACTCAGGGCAGAACAACTGTAAACAGAGGAGGGAGGAGAAAGGGGCCACTCTCAGGGAATCAAGGTTGAGGCAAATGCATTGCAGAGTAAACAGCTGGGGAGAGGTCAAGACAAACAAACTGTGATCCTCCTGACATTTAGAGGAGCAGGAAGGTTGCATGTTACACGCATCAGCTGCTGGCAACCATGAAATCAAACTAGTTGGGGACCAGGGCTACTTGTTTATACGGTGCAAAGTAGCTTCTAAATAACAAGTTGTAATTATCCAAATTATGTTCTTTAGTCATCACACTAACTGGAGAGATTAAATACACAATTTCTGGACTAGGACAGAGCCAAAGACAGTGCCTGAACATCAATTCAAGAAATATCTGGTCACAGACTAAACTCTCTTATAAAAAACATTATTTATTATCAATATGTCCCTAATTCAATTTGCCACCTTTTATATTGGTCTGGGTATTTCCAGAATTTGGTTTAGAATGTATGTATGCACTCAATATTTCTATCCATGCCATCATTCTGTATATACTATCAACTGGGCCCACAGATTACTGGGGAACACTAGTGTGACAGGATGGCTATATTGTAGGGCTAAGAATGCAGACACCCAGCTTTAAATCTGCCCTCAGCCATAAAGCTCACTGGGGACTTTGAGCAAGGCATTACCACTCAGAGTAACCTACCTCTGAGGAAGAAGCCACTGCTCAGTGGTCTACATGCAGAAGGTCCCCAGTTCAATCCCTGGCTTTTCCAGGCAGTAGTGGGGAAGACCCACCTGCAACCTGGAGAGCCACTGCCAGTCAGCATGGACAATACCAAGCTAAATAAACTGAAGGTCTCGCTCAATGTATATTAATTCTAATAAAGGTGATCCCATGCTCTAGGCATTAATTCCAGAAATCTACTGCACAAGTGTAGTGTGATGCTGATGTCAGATGCTACCTGCATGATCTTTCCCTCAAGGACTGAAAGAAAAAAACGGAAATTCTTACCATGAATTTCTATTCCTGAGAGTTCCTGGAGGACAGTCATTGGCCTTGGGAATGGTGCCTCCCTCTGGTTCAGCAGGCAGGGTCCACTTCAGATGACTTCACTCTGGGGGAGGGGCCATCACATTCTCTCCAGACCAAATGGACAAGCAAGATCACCCCTTCACCCCCCCTGGACCACCTGACCCGAGTGTCGGAGTCCATCCTTCTGACGTTTCCCGACTTCAACAGAAACTGAAGACAGCAGAAATTGCCAGGAAATCCCCAGGTGGTCCTAACTACCACCCATCTGTAGGGCGCTGGCAGGTGCCACTAACCCCCAACCTGCATAGACCAAAAACCCCAGAATGAAGCGGCGCAGACTGTCCTCCGGGAACCCCTGGGAACAGAAATTCACTGTAAGAATTTCTGTTTTTCCCCGGAGGTTCCTGGAGGCCAGTCATTGGCCTTGGGACATACCAGAGCCCTTGAACAGGGTGGGATTCCGGTAATGCAGGTCACATCTTAACCACCCTCTGCAAGACTCTCCGCCCGAATGCTGCATCGGCAGAGGCCCACGAATCGACTTTATAGTGTCTAGCAAAGGTGTGAACAGAAGCCCATGTCACTGCCCTACAAATGTCTAGTATGGGAAAGCCACCCTTGTACGCTGCTGATGTAGAAGCCCCCCTCAAAGAATGTGCTGTTAACCCCCCCAGGGGAGATTTTCCCAAAGACTGGTAGGCTTGAACTATTGCCTCCTTAAGCCAGCGGGAAATTGAGGAGGGGGAAGCCTTATCTGCTTGGGAGGTCCCTCCAAAGGATACGAACAGCACTTCTGATTTTCTAAACCCTGACGTCCTGTCCAGGTAGAAACGCAGAGCCCTACGCAAGTCCAGAGTGTGCCATGCCTCCTCCTTAGGGGAAGAAGGATTTGGGTAAAATGACGGCAAAACAACCTCCTGAGCCCTGTGAAAGTGCAAGCTGATTTTAGGAATGAAGGAGGGGTCTGTCCTCAAGACCACCTTACCCATGTGAAAGATACACAACTGAGCATCAGAAGAGAGACCCCTGAGCTCTGACACCCACTGAGCAGAGGTAATTGCCACCAGGAACACCATCTTCAGGGTTAGTAACTTTAAGGCCAGGTGCATTATTTCCAGAAAATATGGCCTTCTTGGCCAAAAGGGTGCTATCAGAATCACCTCTGCCCTCAACATTCTGATTCTCCTGATAGTTTGTAGTAAGAGATTGAAGGGGGGAAAGGCATACAGTAGGCCCTCCGGCCAATCCACCACTAAGGCATCCACTCCCTGTGTCCCTTCGGTCTGATATCGAGAGAAGAACCGGATTACCTGGGCATTTTGAGTGTCTGCAAAGAGGTTGATGATCGGGCAACCAAAACGCTCAGTCACCTGGTGAAAAACCTCCGGATGCAACTGCAACTCCAAGTTGAAGATCGTGGTCTGACTGAGCCAGTCCGCCTTCACATTCTGAAGTCCCGCCACATGTTCTGCCCACAGGGACAGCAGGTGTAGCTCTGCCCAGTTGAAGATGCACTATGCCTCTTCCATTAGGGTCCTTGGCCTGGTCCCTCCCTGATGACTGAGATGTGCTTTCAAATAAATGTTGTTGGTCCAAACAAGAACAGCAGCCCTGGATGTGCGGAGCAAAAGTCAGCAAAGCTAGTCTCACTGCCTGAAGCTCTAGCCAGTTGATGCTTTGTTTGGTTTCACTGGTTGACCATGTACCTTGAGACACATGTGTCTCCAAGTGTGCTCCCCAGCCCAACATGCTGGCGTCCATCATCACCACTTTGCAAACTGGGGAGTGTAGACTCACCCACTGTGTCAGTCTGTGGGAGTCCAGCCACCACCTCAATTGTTGGCGTAGAGTTGGCAAAACTGATATCAACATGTGTTTCGACTGGGAGATCTGGAGTTGAAATGGAATTAACCTTTGGAGTAACGGGCAGGAGTGGAACCGGGACCATTACTAAGTCCTGTCAGGATACCAGCATGCCTTGTAGGTCGGCCAAGGTCATCAAGTCTGCCGACTCTGATGCAACCACCATCTGTGTTAGAGTCTGAATCTTGGAAATCCTCTCTTTGTTGAGCTGGCTCCAGAAGTTCCTTGAGTCTATCACCACCCCCAGATGCAAAATCACCTGTGATGGTACCAAAATGCTCTTGTCCAAGTTGACCACAAACCCATGCCTCTGAAGGCACCAGAGCGGTTTCCACATCCTTCTGGCACTGAACTCTTGATGGTGCCCTGACCAGTAGGTTGACTAGATAAGGGTGCACCCTCACCCCCAGAGTTCTCAGATGCACCACCAGAGCCACCAGGACCTTTGTGAAAACCCTGGGGGAGGAGGTGAGCCCAAAGGGAAGTGCCCTGTACTGAAAATGGCTCTGACAGGAATCTTCTGTGCTCCCTGTGGATAGGGATATGAAGATAGGCCTCTGACAGGTCTATAGACGCCATCCAGTCATTCTGAGTGATGGCCTCCAAGATGGACTTCAGCGTTTACATCCGGAAGCATTTGTAGGCCACCTTTTTGTTGAGCCATTTGAGATTATTGCTCTGGTACTCCCATTTCTTTTCAAAATGAGAAAGAAAATGGAATACACCCCCTTCCCCTGTTCCTGACTCAGGACAGGTTCTATTGCTTGTATCGCCAATAGGTTACTGATGGCCACTGTAAAGTTCTGATGTTTGTGTGGATTCCTGGACCTTGGTGTGGCTATGTTGTTCGGAGAACTCCAAGGAGTATCCATAAGAAACAATTTTGAGAACCCATCTGTCTGTTGTTGTTTCTGCCCACACGTGTGCAAACAGCAGAAACCTGCCCCCAATGGCTCCCTGTGGGACTGGAGACATGGTGTCATGCCGACTGGTCCTTCCTTGCTCCTTTCTGGAATTTGTTTCCAGAAGAGTAGGTGGAGGTGTGTCGAGCACACGAGATGGATGATACTGAAGGTTTGTCCAACTTCCCCAAGCGTGACTTGTAGCCACCAAAGGAGCACTGTTTACTATAAGGTCTGAAGTTCCAAAAGGACTGTTGCTGCCTGTACTTGCAGTCGTCCTTCTTGGCGTTTGGGAGGGCTTTCTGTTCGTCTCTTGTTTCCACCATCAACTTATCCAGAGGGTCCCCGAATAACCTGGACCTGCTAAAGGGGTAACTTGCCAAATGACTCTGAGAGCCTGGATCCACCTCCCAGCTTCGTAACCAGATGTTGCAGCGTGCTACTGTGCTGGCTGCCATTGCTCTAGCATTGAACTGCAGGGCAACCTTGGAAGTGTCTGCTTGAAAGGCTGATGCTATAGAGATTTTCTTCAGCCTGTCTTTAATATCTTTGGGAACATCCTCTCTGGACACGAGCTCCTCTGACCAGGGCATGGGTGGGTCCACAGCTGGAGTTCTCAATTGTTCCATCACTTTGACTGGGAAGGAGTAGTGCTTGTCGACAAGCCTGTGTGTTGGTTTAAGTCTTGTGGGATTCGCCCATTCCTGCTTCCACAAGACATGAAAGAAATCCGGAAAGGGAAGTCTGGCCATCCATGGTCAACCCTCTGGAAAAGCAGATCTGGAACCTTTTGAAGTAGAGGGTTTTGACATTTCCAGGTTCTTCTCATTTTCTTCAGGGAGTTCCAGGATCCGCCTCGCCTTAGCTACTAAAGGTGGAAAGAATTCGGCCTGGAAAAGCCTGCCCTTGGAAGGCGGGGCTTCCAGCTCTTCCTCTGAAAGTTCCCCCTCCTCCCTGTCCTCAGAAGAATACTGCCCCTCTGAATCTGAAAGTAGCCCCAAAGCAGTCACCACTGCCTTACTATGTCTCCTTTTCCTAACCCTTTTCCCCTTGGTTTGGTGTTTAGACTTAGAAGAGCATTTGTTGCCCTTGCCATGGCTCTTCTTTGGCTCTGGGGATGACTGGGAAGACAAGGGGAGGGATGGTGGAAGGAGGAGGGGGGAAGAAGAGGAAACTGGAGAAGGGGACCTTGCTCGCCTCCTCTTTGCCTGAGCCCGCTTCTGGGAAGGCTTCCTCTTTGCTTTCCATGGTGGGGGGGGCATTGGGCCATAAGGAACCTATTCCCTAACCTTCCTTGGCCACTATGCCCTTCACCCAATGCAGGAATTTAGGGAATTCCTGTTCCCCTGGGAAAGGCAAAAAATCAGCACTCATCCCCTCCATTTGCTGGTTGCACGTGCCAAAACCTGGCCACGCCCTTCCTAGATAAGGCTGTGGCTGAAGGCTGCAGGCTTCTCCGAGAGGCAGCCTAGATCCACCTCCTCCATGGCACCTCTGTGCGTTGCGACCCCACCCGATCCTATGGTGAGGGTTGGGGGGGCGATAAAGCCACTCTTCCTTCAGCGGCTGAGAAATCAAGCTTCTCCGCTCAACACATGTTGGTGGGGAGAAGTCTCGTTGGTGCAGCAGCAGTCGCTTGTCCAGGTAGCGGTCATGCCTCTGTGAGGGAGAGACACATCCCGCTGCAAAAAGCCTCCCTCCTCGCACCGACACGCCTAAGTGAATCCTTGTCCCCGCGCTAAGCTAAGGACGGCTGGTGGAGGGGAAGGGAGGGCAGAAGAAAAAAGGAAGAAAGAGAAAAAAATGATAGAAGGGTGAAATTTTAAAACTGAAACTGCTGTGCTCTTATGGAGCGCAGCAGGACCCAACCGAACGCTGAAGCAGGCAGGGCCAGTCTGGGGAGAGCAGGATGGCCCCTCCCCCAGGGTCATCCGAAGTGAACCCTGCCTGCTAAAACAGAGGGAGGCGCCATTCTCAAGACCAATGACTGGCCTCCAGGAACCTCTGGGGAAGCTATCATCTCAAGCAAATTATTGTTATAGGATTGTGGGGTTGGTCTGGATTATATCTGTGAGTCCCCCTCAGCCTTCATTTCTGTGCTTGCAGAAATGAAGCAAGCAGTTTTTAGCAGAGAAACCAACTTCTTTAGGTTAATGGGTCTATCAAGTGCCCTATTAACACATGTAAATATTTGGTCCAGCAAAGTCCTTTTCCCATAAGAACGCTTTCAAGAGAGAGGCCCTCCGCCCTCCCCCCACCTGGCTGGAGGCCCCCTCATCCTAGAAGTATTCTGTGTTAGTCTTGAGTTGAAGCTGGAAGGTCATAGAGACTGCTTCTCTCTGTGCTGAACCCCAAGCTATGGCTTGGAGGACTCCCCTAGAAACCTGATGGGGAACCAACATCTGTTGGACTGTTAATGCTGAGAACATGTCCATCTTATGCTCAGGTTGTATATATGTGTAAATAAACCATATATCATAAAGATATCACAGTCTCCGCTAACCCATCAAGGAAACCAAAAAAGTGCAGAAACCCCTGGAAGTCTCACACTGCTCAGAGACTGGGGCAGGGGTGGCCAAACTTGCTTAACGTAAGAGCCACATACAATAAACTTCAGATGTTTGAGAGCCACAAGACATGAACAAATATTACACATGTTTTTATTGTTATATGCACATTTTGTTACAAAAATTTTAAATAAATATTAAGAATTATATGTACGTAATAATATTTCTTCATGTATGTAGTTTTTAAACTGTTAATTTGTATTAGTTTCAATAATCACAAAGTACACATGTCTATACCAAATGTTTTCAAAATCCTGAATGATTATTGTTTTAACTATATTGAGCATATTTAATACTGTAATGACCTACGGAAACATCTAAGAAAAATATGCAAATAAAAGGAGTAAAAACAGATATTTTAATGATATTTATTTGTCTTAGTAAATATCTGGTCAAAACATATATATGTCAAAAAGCCACACATATATGTCAAAGAGCCGCATGTGGCTTGCGAGCCACAGGCCACCCCTGGACTGGGGTGTTAGCAACGTTATAATATGTCCAGCTCTCCTTACCCCTCCTTCCAAAGCATCTGAGAGATTTTTGTGGCAAATGTGAAATCTAGTTTCAGAACACCTAGACAATGCAATTTCTGGACTATAGACAGTGGAAAGGGGTTGACATTTGGTAAGGTTTCATACAGAGATGGATCAGAAATATAACGCAAACATGAGATCCAGCTTGCACTGAATGTGGCTGGCCATCTGACCAGGGACACATACAGCACTCAGCCATGTCCATAATAGTGGCAGCTTGATCCCAAGACAGATCAGTGTGAGCATAGATAGAGCCCAGCGATGTGACAATTAATTGAATTTGATGACTGGGGCATGGACGTGATTTGCTTGCGCTTCTGCAGAGCATGAGTAGTAAGAGCAAATGAAAATTCATATTCAATTAGTCAAGCGCCAGGTATCTGCCACTAGAAATTAGCTGTATATATAAAGGGAAGATTGTAAAATAAATATCAAAGGATAAGCACCAATTATATCCACAAACTTAAATATTTAGGGGCTATGGAACCCTATTAGAAACAGAAAATTGATACAGTAAACAAAAGTACTAGGTAGTGATGATATGGAAATAGCTTATTCTGAAATCTGTTGAGGAGAACAAGATGCCAGGATTCAGGAGAGAAAAGATTTGGCTAACATGGTCATAAGGTTTTCTCACAGTGTTATAAATTTGTTGACATCTCACAGATTTTGAACAAAAAGACCTCTTTCATTCTAGCAAGAACTAGCAAGTATAGAACCTGAGGAGGCACCATGATAGAGGAATTATTTTGATTGGCTTATTGTGAAAGAGAGTGAAATTTTCTTGCAATAGAAAAGGTATATCCCTCAGAAATGAGAATGCATCGAATTTTATCATAGTCTAACCTAATTAACATCCAATTACCCTAGGTGATGGCTTCCCAGTCATTTGAAAACTGGCCGAGGCTAATACTACGGAGTATTTATGACAAAGAAGTGTCAGAGTAGAAGAGGTCAAAGTCTCTGGTTTTGATGAACACTACTCAAGGAAGGTAACTGTGGCTTAGACCATGAGTAGGTCTTCCCTGAGATGTGATGTACCTGAATCTCACCTCACATAGAACTCTATACACTCAATACACATGTATAGCCCTTTCTGAGCTGCTATAGACATGTGGACAGTAGGGTATGTGTGGCTGCCAAACATGTTGGCGATACAGTAAAGAACTAGCCTACATGGCCCCATGACCACCCTCACAAGTTTTTCAGTGCATTACAAGATAATCTGAAATCCCGGGTAAATGGTAGGATGAATAGCAGTAAGTGCTTTGGTATCAACGTAAATTCTTGGTCCATCTGCAACTGTAGGAACTGGCCTTTAGAGACTTATTACTAGACTTGGCCTTCCCTCCCCCACATCCTTCTACATTAAAGAAAGACTGTTGAAGTGGGCCCAGCTTTCTAGAGGCAAAGTTATGGAGTGGAATTTTAAGCCAATCTATTTCAGTGGAATCCACAACAGTTACATAACCACAATCTGTTCTGCTACATGGAAACGGGCAATCTTTCTTGTGTTCTGTAGGAGGTGGCCAAAGAAAAATGAAACTTTCTCCAACAAGAGAGATACATATCTGACAGTTCAAAACGAGCGTGCTGCAGTGGAGTGAAACTTCCTGTCCATTATATTTAATTCCTTTATGCCAATAGGTACTGTGTGGGGCTTTTATCATCCTTCCCCTGGGGAAACTTTAACTACAAGCATTAGGAGGTGAATATTAAAAAAAGGAAAATACAGCCTTCTTGATGTCCTTTATACATCTGCTTATCGTTTGCAGTATGAACTATGGCATATCCCAGGAATCCTTAGCTACAAATCAATAGTATTTGGTAATATTTAGAATTGAATTTTAGACTGTCACAAATGTTTGATTTTGAAACATGAAATATGAAATAATAGTGAACAGAGTAAAGCTAAAGAAGAACAAAAAAAGAACAACAAAGCAATCATAATACCAAAATACAATTTAAATAACATCCCAGAAGAATATAAAGATCCAATAAGGAACAGGTTTGAGGATTTAAACTTAGTTGACAGAGAACCAGAAGAACTCTGGAATGAAGTCAGAGACGTTATCAGGGAAGAATGCAAAAAGACAATACCTCTAGTTAAAAAGAGAGAAAGACCCCAATGGAGACTGAAGAAACTCTTAAAATGGTTAAAGAGAGAAGGAAAGCAAAAGCAACACAGTCAGAACCCTAAATGCAACAATACAGCGACTAGTACGTAGAGACAAAGAAAACTATTACAATAGTTATTGTATAGAAATAGAAGAGGATAACAAAAAGGGAAGAACAAGAGCCCTATTCCAAAATATTAGAAAAATGAAAGGGAAATTTAAACCACGACTAGGGATGTTGAATAATCAACAGGGGAACACACTGACTGACCGAGATGAAATAAAAGGAAGATGGAAGCGATACACTGAAGAACTCTATAAAAAATATGCAAGGATGACAGATTCATTCACGGAGGAACCATATGATGAAGAATCAGAAATTTTATAATGTGAGGTAAAAGCTGCTCTTAAAATACTTGGAAGAAACAAAACACCAGAAACAGATGGCATGCCAATAGAGTTGCTAGAAGCTGAATCTGTCCAAATTTTGACAAAAATCTGTCAAGAAATATGGAAAACTAAACAATAGCCCACAGACTGCAAGCGTTCAATACTTATCTCAATTCCAAAGAAAGGAGATACCAGGGAATGCAGTAATTATCGAACTATTGCCTTAATATCCCATGCAAGTAAAGTACACCAGTGGCTCTTACCATATATGGAGCGAGAAATGCCACACGTCCAAGCTGGATTTAGAAAGGGAAGAGGCACCAGAGATCATATCACAAACATATGTTGGATAATGGAACGGACCAAGGAATTTCAGAAGGAAATCACCCTGTGCTTTATAGATTACAGCAAAGCCTTTGATTATGTAGATCAGGAAACACTATGGAATGCTTTAAAAGAAATGGGGATGCCACAGCATCTGATTGTCCTGATGCGCAATCTATACTCTGGACAAGAGGCTACTGTAAGGACAGAATAGGGAGAAACCGATTGGTTCCCCATCGGAAGGATGTGAGACAGGGGTGTATTTTATCACCCTATTTGTTTAATCTATATGCAGAACATATCATACGGAAAGCAGGATTGGACCAAGATGAAGGAGGTATGAAAATTGGAGGGAGAAATATCAATAATTTAAGATATGCAGACGGTACCATACTATTAGCAGAAACCAGTAATGATTTGAAAAGAATGATGATGAAAGTTAAAGAGGAAAGCACAAAAGCAGGACTACAGGTGAACGTCAAGAAGACTAAAGTAATGACAACAGAAGATTTATGTAACTTTAAAGTTGACAATGAGTACACTGACCTTGTCAAGGATTATCAATACCTTGGCACAGTCATTAACCAAAATGGAGACAATAGTCAAGAAATAAGAAGAAGGCTAGGACTGGGGAGGGCAGCTATGAGAGAACCAGAAAAGGTCCTCAAATGCAAAGATGTATCACTGAACGCCAAAGTCAGGATCGTTCAGACCATGGTATTCCCAATTTCTATGTATGGATGTGAAAGTTGGACAGTGAAAAAAGTGGATAAGAGAAAAATCAACTCATTTGAAATATGGTGTTGGAGGAGAGCTTTGTGCATACCATGGATTGCGAAAAAGACAAATAATTGGGTGTTACAACAAATTAACTCAGAACTCTCACTAGAAGCTAAAATGATGAAACTGAGATTATCATACTTTGGACACATCATGAGAAGACCTGATTCACTAGAAAAGACAATAATGCTAGGAAAAACAGAAGGGAGTAGAAAAAGCGGAAGGCCAAACAAGAGATGGATTGATTCCATAAAGGAAGCCACAGACCTGAACTTACAAGATCTGAACAGGGTGGTTCATGACAGATGCTCTTGGAGGTCACTGATTCATAGGGTCGCCATAAGTCATAATCGACTTGAAGGCACATAACAACAACAACAGTGAACAAGAGAACCCTGCTGGATCAGACCAAAGGGCCATAAAGTGCAGCATCCTCTTCTCATTGTAACTAACTGGATGGCTCTACCCACTTTCTCCCCACATTGCATAATTTTATACATCTATACCATAGTCCCCTTACTCACCTTTTCGCTAAACTAAAAAGCCTGAAATGTTGTAATCTTCTTCATAAGGATATGGCTCCAGCCCCTTGAGCATTTTGGTTCCCCTTTTCTGAACCTTTTCCAGCTATACAATATCCTTTTTGAGTTAGTGACCAGCCCTATACACAGTATTCGAAGTGTAAGTCACACCATATATTTGTATAATGGCATTATGATATGGGCAGCTTTATTTGAAATTCCTTTCCTAATGATCCCTAGCATGGAGCTTGCCTTTTTCAGATCTGCCTGAGAGATCCACCATGACTATAGTTCCGACCTCATAAGTACATACCTGAAGTTAGGATATTTTACCCCAATGCACATCACTTTATTTATATGCACTTATATTGAATTGCATTTGTCATTTTAATGCCCATTCACAGTTTGGAGAGGTCCTTTTGGAGCTCGGTAGAGTCCCTTTTTGCTGTTATCACCCTGAACAATTGGGTGTCACCAGCAAACTTGGCTACCTTACCTTTATTGTCCTGGTCATTTATGACCAAGATAAAAAACACAGATCCCCAAACTGATCCTTGGGGGAACCAATTATTATATACCTCCATTGTCAGAACTCACCATTTATTCTCCTACTCCCTGCTTCCTATTCTTTAATCATTCACTGATCTATAAGAGGGTCTGTCCTTTTATCCCATGACTGATTAGCATACTCAAGAATCTTTAAAAGGGACTTCATCAAATGCTTTTTGAAAGTCTAAGTACACAATGCCAGCTGGATCACCCCTATCCATATACTTATTGACACTCTCAAAGAACTCTAAAAGTTTAGACAAGTTACATATTTTTGTTAGAAGATCAGCAATTTCATATTTGAGTTCATTAAGAATACTAGGGTAGATGCCACCCAGGCCTAGTGATGTGACCACTTTTAATTTGTCAGTAAGGCCCAGACTCTATCTCTTTTCATCACTATTTACCTCAGTTCCTCAGACTCCTTTCCTGAGAAAGTTAGTTCAGGCATAGGGTTCTGTCCTATATCTTCCACAATGAAGACAGATACAAATAATTCATTCAACTTTTCTGCAATCTCATTTCCCTCCTTTAACACACTTTTGACTCCCTTGTGCCCAAAGGTCCAACCACCTCCCTTGACAGTTTCCTCCTTCAAATGTATTTAAAGAATTTTTATTGTTGGTCCTAATGTTTTTAGCCATGTGCACTGTGATGATGCTGACAGTGATGATGACTGCATCCCTTATTGCCTGCTTGCATTTCTTCTGCCAAAGTTTGAGTTCCCTTTTGTTCTCATTGTTCAGACAATACTTCAATTTTCTCAAGGATCCTTCTTGCCTATAATAGTTTCCTTGACTTTACTTGTTAACCATGCTGGCAGTCTCTTAATCTTAATGGTACCCTTCCTGATCTGTGCTATACATTCTAGCCGAGCTTTCGATTTTGTGGTTTTGAACAGCCCTTATGCTTTTTGGAGATACTGTATATGAACCTCTTAACTTTGCCTTTCAACTTCCTTTTTACTAATTCCCTCATATTTTAGAACTTTCCTGTTTTGAAGTCAAATGTGACTATGTTGGACTTTGTTGGCAACTGCCCAGATGCATATATGTTGTAAAATGTAGCATGTGCAAAATGTAGCACACGCAGTCAGCTCTTTCAGCATTAAGACATCTTCACATTGAATTGAACTGCTGCCGCCTCTGTGGTCCTTTTCCAGCACGTAAAATCACAGTTTATTCAGTGCAAAGTAAGTACTATATGATAAAAACTACAAGCATATCATTCAAATGCTTTATTGGTCAAATAGATGGATGCTTTTATTAGTTCAACCTTTTTTGTAATGGAGTGCCACTGATGACCCCGTGTTACACTCATTCCCTGTCATTAATCACCCTCCTAAGAGCTTATTTTGCTTTAAATTTTTAAGAAATTGCCATAATTTAAAGACATGGTGTCTACCTAATAGGAAATGCTTCACAGATCGTATTGCTTCTTAAAACCATAGCTTTATGGCAATGCAGACCACAACGTTAAGGCATTAGAATACTGAATAAAACATTTCAATGCTAGAAAAGCTATATGTAAACTATATTTTGTATGTGTGGTTTGCTACATCTTTACTGCTTTAAAGTGTTTTGGGAATTGCAGAATTCAAACATGCATGCCTTATGTAGATTAAGACTATGAAAACATTCCCTGAACAAATATAAAATAACAAATAGGTACATTTAAGAGGATCTTTAATACAAACAGTGACTATAGGTTTTAAACAAATACAGTACTGAGGTACATTCTTCATTCAGGTTACTCTATAATCATTACACCTCACACCATCCTGAACCACCTTCCTGAACTGTAGAAAACTAAGGTTATTTCCTGGTTGGGAATCACTTCTTCAGCAAACTACAATCAGCTGCAAAATTTACAGAAAGATTTAAACTAACATGACGATAATCTTAACCCATAAAGCTTGCTATTATCAAGATGCACATGGTAAAGTGTTTTGACAATATTGACTATTATGGGAGAGACAACATATATAAACCAATTCCACCAAAATGTAAAAGCAAAAGTGAGGAGGGAAAAAACACTTCCATTTTTAAAGCATCTTTAAACATCTTATGAAAGAAAATGTGGTGCAATTATATTATAAAGTGAATACAAAAGAGTGCTCTTTTTTCAGCTTGCTAATAAGGCATTAGTACCTACTAGCCTTATGAATACTGTGTGTAAATCACATCAAATTCAAAGTGTCTGAATTTATTATAATAAGAGCTGGAGAGAAACATTAACTTTCCAGGTTGTTGCTAAGGATTAGCTCTTGTTTACAAGTCTATATTTATAGAGCAGGCTGCGGAGGGGGGGATTGTCAAATGAAGGACAAAGATGAATACAGCTGAACAAATTCAGCCTTGATTTAGACAAATCAGATATTGCCATAGTCTAAAAGGAAACATTTATTTTTAAGGAGAAAAATTATATGTTCATTAAGTTGCCTCCTAATACTATGTACCATTAGCCTGCTGTCTTAAGAAAAAATGCAAATAGATTTCTGACTCCCCAGTTCTAGTCCAAGATACCAAATATGACAAGTGCGCAAACAGCTAGCTTTTTTGAGTGATATAAGACAGCTTAGGAGGCTGATAATGGAATACAGAACCTTTCACCTGTATGTTGCTTCTGCAAATCCAACTTGCTCTATAGTGACCAAAGTTATTACAGCCTGACGGCTCATCAACAGCCTGGAAGCTTGCAACTAGCTCATCACACCAGAGTTGTCTGCTTCATAAAGTTCTTTCCAAAACTGCTGCAACCTGGTTAACTGTTTTGGTAGCAATGTTTAGGCTACATGGCCTGATCCAAAGAATGTGTTTTGCCACAGAACAGTCACCATAGCTCTTTCCCTCAGTCTAGCTACATAAAGAGCTCAATCATGTTCTGGATAAAATCAACTACTTTGCCACAGCTTGCTGGCAAAGATACACTGGATGAACAGCTGATATGGGACAAAGTCACAGGACCACAAGAGAGGAGCACACATACCACATCCTAAGGTCATATCCCCATAAACAGCACACCATTATACCACTCCTAGACATCCCATGTCCAACATAAGCAACCAGAGTACTTCCAACTATTTTCCCAAGAGGTTGTTGGTCTGCTTGCTCCAGGCAGGCTCCTGTAACCTTGACATTCCATGACAAGATGCTAATATAACAGGTAAAGGTGTTTTCCAAACATAGAGGGACATTGCACTTGCTACCTTGCTGTCTGAGCTACTGTTCAAGATGCAGGAGGCTCCTCTTTCTCTTTCAGCATCTCCTCTTTCCCAGATACTTTTTAACAAAGGTTTTGACATTGTCACGTGTGTTTTTGGTTGCTAGGGAGTAGTCAATAGGGACCCCTTTATGTTACCCTAGTATGATCTGGCTTCACCTGGCTCAAGATGGGGGACAGGCTAACAGCTTAATTGGTTCAGGGGCACCAGACCCTCCGCTCTCTGGGTATCCTGTACCATGAGCAGGCAGGCCTGTCAGACTGCTCTGGTGGGATGAACACTGCTACCAAGGTGTTTGAGGTAGTCTGTTGAGGGGGAAGGAATGAGGAGGGGAAGAGATAGAGAGGAAGAAAAGATGACTATGAGAGGGAGAGACAATGAGTCCATCTGGGATGTACCTGCCAGGGTTGGCCTATCAGGTATAATAACAGAAGGGTAGATTAGTCATAGGGCGAGGGATGGGTAAAGAGAACTGGTTGGCCAATGGAGAGGCTGGGCTATAGGGCCATGAAGCACTCCTCCTGATTGGTTCAGGAAGGCCTTACCTCTTTCCAAGTTATACCCTGGATCTACTATCTCCTGCATGTAAATTATGAGATGTTACACTTGGGTAAAGTTCCTCTTCCAGTCTCTCCCTGCTCCTGGAATCTAAGACAACAAATTCTGTCTGCTGCTGTAGCTGAGTAGTTAGGAACTGCTATGTGGAGCTGGCAGGTGCGTGTCTGAATCCCAAGAGCTTTTGCCTGACTTTTTTTTTTCTAACCAGGCATGCACTTCTCCTTGGTTGGGCTTGAATTCCCATTTCCTCCTTTCCAACCTCATGCACTGAAGGCTGGTGCTGTCACTGTATGTGTATGTTTGTAGCTGCTATTGTTGGTGTCCTGGCCCTTCCCCTTTTCTGCTTGGCAACAGAGTCTTTACCTGCCTGGGTAGGTCTTGAACTCCTGTCCCAGGAGGGCTATGTGAGCTCTCTGTGGGTGTCAGACCCAGGGAGCTATTTGGGTTCTGTGTGGTGTATCTTGTTCTTTGTCTCCTTCTTGTTTGTTGAGCTCATAAAACAGCAGTTGTGAGGAGCATAAGGCGATTTCAATCCTTGCCTGCAGCAATGTCTGAAGACTAGCAATGGTCATTGCTGGCTCCGCCACTGGGGTTAATGGAGTGGGGTTACTGTGGTGTCATTGTGAGTGTTGTGGTGCAAGCAGAGCTTGGAAAAGTTACTTTTTTGAACTACAACTCCCATCAGCCCCAGACAGCCTGGCGCTGGCTGGGGCTGATGAGAGCTGTAGTTCAAAAAAGTAACTTTTCCAAGCTCTGGGTGCAAGGTCTGCATCCTCATAATTGTGAGTTCATTTGCTACCAATGTGTGTAGGCAGCATGAGGGAGATACATACACACATACACAGAATTCAATTGCGTGTATATTTATATACACACATGCACACACATACACATAGTTCAGTTGTGTGGTTTTGCCCTCCCCTCTTGCAGAATACACACTGGAGACAGCAACTGCATCTCCATAGCCCAAGTACAGGTTTGCTATGACCACTAACTTTAAAATTCGGCATACAGGAATCTGGCCTGTTCTCAGTTTTTGGAAACCCCAAAGGGTTGGATAAGTTGAGAAAGCAAGAAGTATTTTGGGATGTTATTTTGGTATAGATAAATATTTCATAATGTTCACATGATAACCACTCCAGTTTTGCCTGCTGCTGCTGCTGCTGAGATTAGAATGAGGAGGCTAAAGGCTTATGGGAAGAAATAACAAGTGAAAATGAGACAGTGTGCAGTGGCACTCATAAAAGCAAATTCTGTTTTAGGGATTATTTGGAAAAAGAATGAAAATAAGCAGTCTATATCATAGAGGTGGATCCATACTGTTTGGTCAATGGAAGGGCTCCTTTCGTCCATGGAAGGCATTTGATCCAGTGAAGGAATCCTTTGCGGACAGTGGGGGAAGAGAAGATAGAGATACTTGCTGATTTCCCTTCCCTCAAAAGTTACTTGAATCCTCCCAATCTTTGCTCTGAACCACTCACACACACACCCCTAGAGCATATTTTTGGAGATTACAAGCTGCTACAGGGGCAGAGGGGAATGGACAAAAGTTGCACTCCTCCCTCCACTCTGCCAGCAGCATCCAAGTTTGAATCCAGCTGATAATGCCTTTATATAAATATATGGTAATGCTGAATTTGAAATGCTGTACACAGTTCTGGTTACTTCATCACAAGAAGGACATCACAGAGCCAAGAAATGTGTGAAAAGGAGTAACAAATATCACCAAAGCTTTGGACCAACTTCCTTACAAAAAAAGATGAAAGCATTTGGATCTTAGTTTAAAATAACAACAACAATTAAAAGCTCTTCCAGACTGTAGCTATTTTAAAGTGGGATTCAGCCACATACCAGCAAATCCAGGCTGTGCAATTAAAGTTGATTAAAGTTGATGCCCAACAAACCCACCTCTCAAAAAACAAAAACAAAAAAAATCAAACTTTTTATGATGAATAAATTGACAGGAAAATGCACCGGAAAATGTGGGATAACACTTTCTTGATGCAGTGTGGTATAACCTCACTGCAAAGAAATCAGAATGAATGTTCAATAATTATGAATTTATATCTCACCCTTCCTTCCAGAAGGAGCCCAGAGCGGCAAACAAACACACTAAAAACAACTTTAAAAACATCTTTAAAAGCAATTACAGCACTGATGCAGAATGGGATAAGGCTTCTACTTAAAAGGCTTGTTGAAAGAGGAAGGTCTTCAATAGGTGCCAAAAAAATAACAGAAATGGTGCCTGTCTAATATTTAAGGGGAGGGAATTCCACAGGGTAGGTGCCACCACACTAAAGATCTGTTTCCTATGTCGTGCAAAACGGACCTCCTGATAAGATGGTATCTGCAGGAGACTGGGCATATAAGGAATAAGAGGGTCTTTCAGGTATCCTGGTCCCCAGCTGTATAGGGCTTTTGTACACCAAAACTAGAACCTTGAACTTGGCCCGGTAGCAAATGGGCAGCCAGTGCAATTCTTTCAGCAGCAGGGTGACACGTTGATGATACCCTGTCCCAATGAGCAGTCTCGCCGCCACATTTGCACCAGCTGCAACTTCCAGACCAACCTCAAGGGCAGCCCCACATAGAGTGCATTACAGTAATCCAGACTGGAGGTTACCAGTGCATGGACAACAGTGGTCAGGCTATCCCAGTCCAGAAATGGCCGCAGCTATCTTACCAGCTGAAGCTGGTAAAAAGCACTCCTAGCCACTGAGGTCACCTGGGCCTGTAGCAACAAAGCTGGATCCAAAGTGTTGGTGCCACAACTCTAAAGGTCCACTTGTGTAAAACACTGTACATATACCCATCTCACCAAGTTGGCTCAGAAAGATACCATTGTCAATGGTACCAAAAGCTGCTGAGAGATCAATAATAGAATAGAGAGACCCTAGAATAATAGGGTCGCACTCCCTCTGTCCTTCTCCCAATAAAGGTCATCCATCAGGGTGACCAAGGCCAATTCAGTCCCATAACCAGGACTAAATCCAGATTGGAATGCATCAAAATAATCTGTTTCATCCAAGAGTACTTGCATTTGTTGCACTATAGTCCTCTCGATCACCTTCCCTAAAAAAGGGGTATTTGCAACCGAGCAGTAGGTGTCACAATCTGATGGGTCCAGGGTGAACTTTTTCAGGAGCGGTTGGATCACCGCCTCTTTCAGAGGACTACTCCCTCTCACAAACACATGTTGACCACAGCCTGGATCCACTCAGTCATACCCCCTTGGCAAGCTTTAACATGCAAAGAAGGGCAAGAGTTGAGAGGACACATTGGTGGCTGCATTGTGACAAGCACCTAGTCCACATCATCAGGCCACATCAATTGAAACTGATCCCTAGAAGTTGCGGCTGGCATTGTAGAGTAGATGTGGAGGGGGCATCAAGACTGCTATGGAGGCGAGCAACTTTACCCTCAAAGTGTCTTGCAAACAATTCACAGTGGGCTTCTAAAGGGTCTAAAACTCAATTTCCTATTAACAACACAGTGGGGAGCAGAGCCTGGCTGAGAGTCCAGAGTCTGTGAGTTCAAATCCCCACTTGTGTCTCCTGGGTGTCAAGGGCCAGCTAAAGATCACTCCCACAGTGAGTGGCTTAGGGGTTACATGCCCTGCCACCTGTGCAGCCATGGGCAAGCTGCATAGTCCCAAGGAGCCCAGTTGCTCCCCAGCTGGCAGTTGTGGACAAGGAAGGGGCTGGCTTGTGCAGCTGTGGCAAGCTGAGCAGGCCCTAGCCAGCTGGGGAGGACTAGCCTCAGAGGGAGGCAACGGTAAACCCCCTCTGAATACCGCTTACCATGAAAACCCTATTCATAGGGTAGCCATAACTTGGGATCGACTTGGAGGCAGTTCATTTCCATTTCATTTTGACAATGCAAAAAAGCTCCACTGGTGGCTACTTGAGGATGCAATGGAGGCAGAGAAGTGGGCCTCCTTTGCCACCCTCACCGCCACACAGTAGATGCAGTTATGATGTTTTACTCGTGCTCAATCAGCCTCACAGCACATCTTTCGCCACTTGTGCTCTAGCCATTGTCCAGCCTTTTTCATTGTCCTTAGTTCACAGGTGTACAAAGGTGAAAAATGGGTTCCACAATGCCAGAGAGGGCACATAGGGGCAACCATGTTAAGAGCCGACACAACTCGTTGTTCCAGTGTGACAGGGGCTTCAACAGAGTCACCTGCCCTATCTACTAGAAACTCCCCCAGGGTGTTCAGGAATCCAGTGAATTCCAATAATTTATGGGGGTAGACCATCTTAATCTGTCCACTACCTCTGTACAGGAGGATTGGAGCTGTAGATCTAAACTTCATCAGGAAGGGGTCTGACCATGACAATAGGATGACATTCACCACCACCATCTCCAGGCTACCTGTTCCTTCATCTGGAGCAAAAAACAAATCAAAGGTGTGCCCTGCCCTATTTGTTGGGCTGGTGACAACCTGAGATATTCCCATGGTCATCATGGAGGCTATGAAGTCCCGAGCCACAGCACTAGAGGCAGCCTCAGCATGGACACTGAAATCATCCAGGACTATCATTCTGGGCTCCTCCAATACCACAGCCAAGACGTCTTCTGCCAGAGAAGCTGTTGGGCAGCAGGATGGATGGTACACCAGCAGCAACCCTAGTTTACAGTCTCATTGGCCCAACACCAGGTGCAGGCCCTCACAGCCAGTTCTAAGACAGAGTGGTTTCCTGGTGATAGAAGTTCTGTAGACCACAGCAACTTCTGCCCACTCCTGCAGCCTGTGCTGGTGTTGTACCGAGTATCCAGGTGGGCAAAGCTGGGTCAGATCAACTCCTCCCAGCTCACCCACCCAGATCTCAGTAATGCACACCAAATCAGCACCCTCATCCATGATCAAATCATGGATGAGTCTGGTCTTATTGTGTACCAATCTGGCTTTAAACAACAGCACACACAGGCCGGTAACATCTTGAAAAAAATTAGCCATCGTCTAACCTCCTCACAACCTTTGTGCGAACAAATCAGGATGAATGCTCAATAAATAGGTCATCTGGGAGACACCTAAGAGAAGGCATGATAGATGTTAATAAAATTATGAATGCTGATGATAACAGGACTAAAGACTTTTCTCTCTATCTTGTCCCATAATACTAGAATGCAGGGTTAACCAGAGAAATTGGCAGTATATTCATGATGTACAAAGTGAAGTACTTCTTTGCATAATTTGTAATTAATGCATGAAATTCACTGCCAGAAAATATGGTGACCACTGGCATACATGGCAGATTAGATACAATGATGGAGGGCTGACCTATCAACAGCTATTCACTACAACAGCAAAACAGCTTCACTTCATGCCTGGCCTATGGGCTTTCCACTGCAGGAAACGAGATGTTGGACTACAGGGACTCTGAGTCTTATCCAGCATGATTCTTCTTAGCACAGTAACTTCTTTTAAAAAATTGATGTAAAGTATCAGTTTCTCTAAGAGTTTGCAAAATGATCAAAACCTATCTGACTGTCCATATCTGTCTCTAGTTACTCCTAAATTCCACTGAAGGCAGTATAACTAACCTATCCATCAATAACTAGTAATGGAATTGTGAATTGTACCCTTTGTGTTCAATATTTCTACTAGATAATTATAACAGGTATATGCATATAATGTGGCTTCAGGAAGGAGCATGATCTACAAATACTGGTAGAATGAAAATTTCTGAACATTCTAGGTAGGGACAGCTACCTAGATTTGAACAAAAAAACCACTTTTGGATTATTAAGTATAAACAACTGGAAATACTGTAAAGTACCTAAATAATTCTCGAAAAATGAAATTAGATTCCTGATTACACAACAAATACTGCTGCATATTAGAATGTATCCATTTACATGATTGGTACTTCAGTTCAAATCTGGCCTGATCCCAAGACAAAATATGAAGTCATCTGTGTGTGATGATGGTGGACAGCTTGGTCCCATAGCTTAAATTCTGAC